>NW_017307750.1:347960-400509 GCF_000935625.1 Nanorana parkeri
CTGCTGCGTGCGTGAGCACAGGTGACACAGCCAGGAAGGCTGGAGAGGTCCAGAGGGTCGGTGACCCTGAGATCCCTGTCGGGGAGACAGAGAGGGACAGTGACCCACGAGGGTGAATACCAAAAGTCTTGGAGCTGAGGGAAGCTGCTGAGGACGGTATATCCAGGGAAAGGCCTGGGACGATAACACAGGGAGTGTATGGGACAGCCAGATGTCGGTGAGCCCAAAACATGATGTGTTAATGAGAGTCCAATGAACTGTTCTGCTTCGTTTATGCTGAAGAAAAGCAAGTTATGTTGTGACGTTCATGGACTGTTGAACTTTTGATGAATAAAGACTGTCCTTTTATGTAAAAGTCGGCTTCAGGAGTGGTCACTTAGCGCTTACCATTGTGCTATATTCCCCAAACTATCACAGCAGGGACAGGGTCCCTTTAATGGAACAAAAGCAGAGACATATATATGCAGCATGTACATACAAAAGATGCAGTACTGGGTATATACATATCTGCTGTCAGCCTTTCACAAACAAAGAACAAAACAGCAAAATACAGTTTCTGCTTTTTTTTAGTAATGCACCAATACCAGTTTTTCAGTATCAAGTAACGATATTTTTTTATCGGTACTCGCCGATACCATCGCCGTGTGCCCCGATTTATCAGGAAGCCAGGCGGCGGATCATGACCCGCCGCCCGGCTTCCTGATTGTCTGGGAAGCCGGTGTTCTGTCAAAAGAACACCGGCTTCACTTCCCGAGGCTGCTTGACTTCTTGACCAATCAGGAAGACAGGCGCAGACTCATGAGGTGCCGTCCTGCTTCCTGATTGGTCAGGAAGCCAGGCTGCTTAGCAACAAGTGAAGCCAGCTTTCTAGCAAATCAGGAAGCCGGAAGGCTGGTCATAACCTGCCTTGCTTCCTGATTGGAAAGGAAGCCGGCTCCATGCTCCCTCGGCACTGCCGGTTAGAGGGAGATCTCCCTCTTACCGGAAGATCCGGTTTCGGAGGTAAGTATTGGAGTATTTCGGTGAGAACGAGTACTCGCCCAAATACTCGGTTTCGGCACCAATACCGATACTAGTATTGGTGCATCTCTACTTTTTAGACATTTGAAAATATCGGGACTGTCTTGTAAAAACTGGGACAGCTGACAACTATGAAGAAAAGAAGGCAGGGTCAGGTATCTGGGGAATAAGAGACATGAAGTGTGATTTTTTACATAGGCGATTTCTGTCTGTAAGAATGATGCAAAATTCTATAAGACACAGATCTGAACTTGCACAACAGCATTCCAAAAAGGACTGAAGTTGCCCTGAAAAGAAGTGAAAAAAGGATTGGACCTGCAAGATTTATCCTATTGGTGTGGCTGGCCAACTAGGATGTGAGTCAGTATAGGTCAGTGGTTCTCAACGTGTGTAACCTCAGGACCCAGATTTGTCCTTGGTTTTTAAGTCGCGACCCAACAATAATTTTATTTCTGAAACATTATAATTGATTCCACAAAACAACTTGTGCAGTATTCACCAAGGTATATATATGCACATTTTAAACAGTACAGCTTGTACAGGTCATCAGTTTTCAGTTAACCATGAATTATGACCCTAGAATTTTTGCTCTCACGCCAACGTTTATGGCGATACCTAACGTGGGCTTCCACCATTGTTAACATACACATGCATGCCCCACATGTGCGTGTTTATTCTCATTGAGATGGCAGGGTTGGTTTTCATTTTATTTTTTTTTATATTATTTTTTTTATCACTTTTTAAATAATTTCTGAAGAAATAGTCCCTCAGACATGATCACTTCAGTAGGAACAAAGCAACTGCACACCATGCTCAGCACAGCGTAGCAGTCAGATGAGGTAATGCACAGATTCCCAGCAGTCTTTATGCCTATTTGACATAAATCCGCCGTGCTGGGATGGATTGATATGTGCTGTACTGTGGAGGATAGCTTAGGCTGGGACTTTAACTTAACTGTCCTCGCTCTCCCAGGCCCTATAGCTTCAGTAGGGGGCCCTGCGGAGGGAGGGGACTGTTTCACAATACAGAGTCTCCTGCATGCTGCCACAAAACGTCCCTTCTCTGTCTCCTCACTAAAAAGAGGACTGCTCTATGGAGTAAGAAGCCTAAACCCACTGTAAAAGGGGTTGCGACACATTGGTTGAGAACCAGGGGTATAGGTGAACTGACTACCAGAAGGGCAGCTTCTACACTCCAAAGGATCTCAACTGTCTCCGAGGCTTGTTGTGTCAAATGGCAGGATTGCGGATTTAAGTGCCACACTCCATTTGCTATGGGAAGTACACTGGCTTAGTGGTTAGCACTTCTGCCTCGCTGCACTGGGGGTCCCTGGTTCGCATCCTGGTCAGGACACTATGTGCAAGTATGTGCTTGCGTGGGTTTCCTCCCACACCCTGTAGACATGCTGGAAGGTTAATCAGCGCCTATCTAAATTGGCCCTGTATGTGTGTGCAATAGGGACCTTAGTTTGTAAGCTCCTTGAGGGCAGGCACTGATGTGAATGTGCAGTATATAAAGTGCTGTGTAAATTGTTGGCGCTATATAAACTACTTCTAATAAATAATAGTCCAGGTACATCGTTATTTGATGTAGGGTTGAGGGGACAGTATAGAAATGGCCAACGTGTTCCAGGGGCTCATACAAATACCCTCTTTATTGGGGTTGACTAAGGGAGTATATGTATCAGGATGGCTTGAAATTGGATACAGTTTTGTCCAGTTTGTGAGAATGCATAGAACACTTCGGCAGTTGATTTGGTAGCCTATTCAGCTGCTGAAGAGTTCTGTGTATTTTCACACACCTCAATTCACAATTCTGCAATTGGTTCTGAAGGCAGAGGACCTTCCTATTCCTTATTAAATCCTGAACAAAAAAATTACCTGAACTGTTGCTGGCACCATATAGCAGTCACAGTTGAATTATTCAGCAACTCCCAAATCTCAGGCCGATCTGTTGTGCAAATATCTACCCAGCTTCTTGGGTCTTCATGCATAAAAGTAAAAAAAAAAAATCAGATTGCATTTAAGTTTTTAGGTCGCATTTGTGATGATCAGAAGTCACAGATAACATAAAGGAGCTGTTTTATGTGCCAAAGAATATGTAGTTCTGTCCATCTAGCTCTGATATTACACAGCCCTGCCACACAGGATCTCGGACCTGATTTTTTTTGGTTTCAGTTCAGTAACACTAAAGGTGGCCATACACTTTACAACCATTGCAAGACCTTAGTCTTGCAATGGTTGTAAAGTAATAAAAAACGTACGATATTCCCAACTTGGACAGGCAGATCGTACATGCGATCATCGCAAGCCCGCCCCCCTGAGCGGCGGGCTTCCAATGACCGCAATGCTGAACGGGCAGTGTGCGCGTGCGCACACCGGCCCGTTCGGCATTTGTCTCCCGAGCACTGTTCAAACCATCCGAAAATCTTAAGATGTTCGGCTGGTTTTCTAGCGTGCTCCTTAGACAAAAGACGTGCGACCGTACAGTAGAAACGGTCGCACGTCTTCATTCACACTGCACGATTCTCGTATGATCGCGGGATTTCCCGCGATTTTCGTACAAGAATCGTGCAGTGTATGGGCTGTGGCATTACCATGGTGTTAGGTGGCCTCAAAGTCACCCAGGGTTCTCAGCCAGAGGGGCTGAGTGGCTCCAGGAAGAAAGTACGTGTACCAGGAAAGAACTGCCTTTTCAGTCCTTTCCAGGTTTTCTGGATCCTAGTTGGGATCCTGGAGCCAGGAGATTTCTTAGAGCTCTGGGTGGGAGGAAATCTCCAGTCCTGGGTCCATGGTTTGGTAGTGACCGGCACCTAATTGTGCACCTGTGCACAACCCTCATGAAGAGTGTGCTGGGATGTGTTCAGGGCCCCACCTGTGAGTCAGGAGAGCTCCACCCATTATATATCGTTTTGAAAGAAAATAAAGACTGTTTTGAAAAACCCGCTGTGCGAGTGCTCTGTGAGCTCCCCAATATCACAGGGCACCTTTATACATCTTGTCCCTCTCCCAGCCAGTGACCAGGCACTGAAAGGAGAAGCAGAAGACTGATGAGATCATCTCTCTGTCACTGTGCTTTGTCCAAGTTCAAGAGGCTGATACCAGGTTAAAGTCAGGTACTTACACTGCTTGTATTGGAAAAAATATACTTAAATTATGTTTTTCTAAATACAAAGCTATAATAGTTTTGTACCAGTATTATTTGCCTGGAGATCTGTAGAGAGATGCAACTGCTCCAAGCCTGCGTGAAAATCCCCCACCTCTTGAACTCCAGATGCTGATCAATGAGAGTCCAACCATGCTCTATGATCTCTATGAACGTTTCACACATTACGGGCTTGGTCACAGAGATCTGTGTGATTAGGCCTGTATTAGGTGAAACATTAGTGAGTGGCATTCCGTGGTGGGGCTGCAGTGTGCTATATCCAAGTTTAATACAACTGGATGTGATGTCATCAGTGTGCGACTTCCTGCTGAGCGCTGCTTTAATTAGAACCAAAGTTTCGTAGTACAACGCGCCTAAAGCACTGATTTGCATTCACAACAAAAGTTGTCAACTGACTTTTTGTTGTTGTTTGCTGACCTTAGCAGTAGTCATACCACAATGCATTGTTGAGGTGACCGACGGTGCATTGTCTGCATTTTCATGCAACACGACTCAACGCACTGTGGCGCATAGACTTGAAGTGTCATTTTGTAACACTTCAATAAAGTTAATTTTTAAAAAGCAGGTAAACAGTGCCTTGAGTTGTAACACTGCAAAACTGATACCAGTCTGCAGCCTGGTCTAAAGGAGCTCTAAAAGTGTAACTTGTTGCCAAAGATCAGTATTCAAAGATGTTGTTTTTTGTTTTGTTTTTATAGAAAAAGGCTCAGTCTTATTGTTCACCAATGGCAATAATAGAGCAAAAAAAAAGACAGAATACAATAAGACAGGATGCATTGTATCACACCTCCCTCTACTCAACCTGTACACACTGCCATCTGCTACTCTCACTGACATTCATCTGTATTTGCTCAATCAACTGTCAACAACATATCCCAGCTCTGTGATTGGCTGAACCCAGCCGTGACCCCTCTGCTGTGCCCTCATCCTAAATCACATCTACACAAGTGCAGCAGCAACAACTAGTTTCATGACGGTTCTAGTATACCTGGCAGATAGAAATAATGCCCAGCATAAAACTGAACACAAGTATGTGTCATTGTATCGTCTACATTTCAATACAGTACTTCAATACATCCCGACGAAGCACAAGAACATTCTCGGAGTCTAAAGCAGCACAGGAGAGCGTCATCGGCAAGCGGTGTGGATTACGGAAAATTGTTATCTCATGCATACCGTAATCTTCCTTTCCTAGCCTATCCTCATGTCAGCATACCTATGGGTCAGCTCCGCCTCTGATCCCATCCAGGACAACCCTTTCCTAGCCAATAAAAAATCAGCTTGAGCTGCCCCCCCTTCGTGTTCTCTTCTGTCTCGCGAAAGGACACTCTAAGGAAGGCAAAAAACTATGCTGACATGAGGATAGGCCCTGAAAGGAAAATTACGGCAAGTATGAGATAACAATTTTCCGGATTCCTGGCCTCTTCATGTCAGCATACCTATGGGACATAACTAGCTACCATGCAATGGGATAAAACCTGAGAAGAAACCAAAATTTAAAAGGCATACCATAATCATAGACACTCAGTGTAATCTGCTCATAATAAATAATTGTAATAATTGTGAAGACCAGCCGAGAGCACTGCTGCCCCAAAAGCCCCAGCTGACGAAGAAGAAACGTCCAATCGATAATGACGAATGAAAGTGTTTACAAACTTCCAGCTTGCTGCCCTGCACACCGCTTCTGGAGAAACTTTTGAGTATGCCACCCAAGATGCCGCCATCCCCCTTGTTGAATGTGCCGCAAGTCCCTCAGGGGAAGAAAGCCCCGCTGCTGAGTAAGCTGCCTGAATCTGTTTGATTTTCCAAGAAGAGATTATTCTTGGCCCTGCTGCTTTAACTTTCCTTGGGCCTACAGGACAAACAAAAAGTGCCTCCTCCTTTCTGAACTTCGCCGTTCTTTTTAGATAGACTGACAAGAGATTAACCAGATCCATTCTGTCCCATCGAAGAGAGTCTGCTAGGAGTCCCTGAGTAGACAGAGCTGGTAGAGCCGTGTCTCAGTTAAGATGAAACTCAGAAGTTACTTTCGGGAGGAACTCAGGAATAAGTCGCAGAACCACCTTATCTTCAAATAAGGTACACAACGGCTACTTTGAAGAAAAAGCAGCAATCTCGGATACCCTCCTGGCCGAAATAACTGCTGTAAGGAACACCACCTTCAGTGTCAAATGCCACATCAAACAAGAATCTGAAGGAAAGAAAGGGGAATCCATGATCTTCTCTAACACTAGTCGCAAGTCCCATTTTGGTACCATACTCCTGAGAGGAGGCAGAATCTTAATCACTCCTTTCATGAACTGAGCAATTAACGGAACGATAGTCCACTGTACACCCGTTAAGGCCGATAAGGCTAAAATATGCATCTTCAGGGTACGGCAAGCAAGACCCAAATAAAACCCTTCCTGCAACGTTACTAAAAGTCCCACGGATACAGAAGGGCATCCTTCCCTATCGTGTGAGGACAATGGAACCGGGAGAAGAAATGTTGAAACTGAGCGTTCGATGGAGTCGCCATGAGGTCTACTTCTGGGGTTCCCCAAAGTCCAAAAATCTGCGGAAGATATTTGCTGTTTAGCTTCTACTCCCTATGACTGGGAAAATGATGACTCAAGGAGTCTGCCAGGGCATTCTGCACTCCCGTAAGGTATGTTGTTGTTAAATCTGAATGATTGGCCTCCGCCCACCAAAAAATCTTTTCCACTATTTGCAGTAGAAAAAGGCTCTGTGTAACACCTTCATGGGCCAGATAGGCCACCGCCATCCTGTTGTCTAGAAGCATCTTGACTCGGCGACCCGAGATGGCTGGTCGGAAAGCCTTCAAAGTCTCGAAGGCTGCTAACAACTCCAGGTGATTGGATGCCCTCGATAAAAACTTGCTGCCAACGACCTTGCACCTGGACTCCCTGACAATGAGCCCCCCAACCCCGGAGACTGGCATCTGACGTAACAATGACCCAGTCTCCAGCATTGAGGGGCCTGCCCAGAGAGAGCTTCTTCCTGGAAGTCCACCACTTGAGAGAACTCCTGACCACTTCGGGAAGAAGAATATTCTGCCAAAGAGAGGCTCTGTCCCACTGTTGGAGAAAACAAAACTGGAGCCTGCGTGAGTGCCAATGAGCCCACAGAACCACCGGGATGGTTGAGTTCAGTGTTCCCAGGAAGCTCATACAGTACCCGGCTTGCACCGACCTCTTCCATCTCAACTGACAAGCCTGTTTTTGGATATGGAAAATCTTGTCTTGCGGTAACAGAACTTTGTTCATCTTCATGTCAAGAATCACCCTCAGGTAACGGAGAGATTGTGCTGGCCTCAGCTGACTTTTTGATAATTCCCCAACCATCCAAAACACTTGAGGGTTTTTAGGACCCATGCTCAATTAAGGTACCTTTTGAGCTTGCGAGAACTAGGAGGTCATCTAAATAATGGTGAAGATGAACACCCCGAAGGCGGAGTAGCGCCACCAGAGATACAAGAACTTTTGTGAAGGTCCAAGGGGCGGTGGCCAGACCGAAAGGGAGACACCTGAATTGAAAATGCAGTCCCTGCATTGCGAATCTCAAATACTTCTGGTGAATCTCGGCCACCGGGACATGTAGCTTCTGACAGATCTATGGATAGAAGCCAATCTTCCTTCTAAACCACAGATATAATCATCTGCAGAGACTCCCTCCGAAAATGTGGAACCTTGAGAAAAGTGTTGAGGTATTTTAGATGTAGGACTGGACGAATCTTCCAAGAGGCTTTTCGAACTAAGAAAATGGGAGAATAAACTCCCGTTCTCTCTGAAGCCGGGACTGGACAGATGGTTCTTTTGGGTCTAACAATTCATTTACGTAGGAAATCAGCACCTGACGTCTTTCCTGATGAGAGGGTAAAACTGTTTCTGCAAAATAAAAACTCCTGGGAGGCGAGTGCTTGAATTCCAGATGGTAGCCCCTGAGAACTATGCCCTTGACCCAGGCATCGTCTATTTCGTCCGCCCAGACCCTCCCGAACAAAGCTAACCTTGCTCCCACAGGGGGGGACAGGGCGGGCAAGAATTTAGAAAGACTTGTCTGCAGCTTTTCCTGCTTGAGCAGGCTTGGTTTTGCCGGCTCTAAAAAAGGTACTTTGAGTCCCTCTCCAGGACGACCTGGCGTACTCTCTCCCCGACTTGTACGAAGGGGCGTCACAAAAATGTTCCCGATATCCTTTCCTTTCTCTTTGAAAGGGCAAAGCCCTTCTCCTATCTTGGGGAAGGAGACCAGATTTTCTGCTAGTAACACGCTGTATCACCTCTTCCAGAGTTTTCCTAAAAAGCGATTTTCCCGTAAATGGTATAGAACAAAGGCCTTGCTTTGATGCCGCATCAGCCGTCCAATGCTTCAACCACGGAGCCCGTCTTGCTGTCACAGATAAGGACATCAAATGCGCCAAGAACGTGACCATATCCACCGCTGCTTCTACAACAAATTCCGCTGATAACTTTAATTCCTCCAAAGCCGTGATGATAGCCTCTTGATCCACCTCTGACTTTAAGGCAGATTCCACGTGTCCAATCCAAGCCCTAGGGGCCCTGGCTACCGATGTGAAAGCCACAATGGGCTTGCAGGCCGCTCCAGCCGTGGTGTAAAATCTTTTTAAGGTCTGTGTCCACCCTGTGGTCCATCAGATCCCTGAATGTCACCTAATCATCCAACAGAAGGGCTACATGCCTCGCCAGCCACTGCAAAGCCCCATCCACCTTCGGGGGAATCCCAAAATTCAGAATCTGAAACTTTTACAGGATAGAGCTTGGACACTCTGTTATGGGTAGAAACTTGTTTATCGGGTCTTGTCCACTCCTCCTCAATCATCTCCTTGATTTCAAATATTAATGGGAAGGTTGGCAGCTCTTTCTTCAAAGATGGATGATACTTTCTCATTTTAGACTCTGGAGGCTACACCTCCTCCTCCCAATCAATTGCCTCTTTTACCGCTTTAACAAAAACTTCCATCGAATCTGGGAGCTGAACCTCTAATGGGGCAGGTGAAGAGTTGCGTGCAGGGGGCGTATCTGCCGCGAGGCAAACAAGGCGTTTGCCTGGAACGGCAAGTGACCACCGACGTAACCCCGAGGTAGAGGCTTCCTCTGATTTTTATCATGCAAAAACGACTGCATACTTTTTTCCACTGCCTCTTGGATAAAAATCTGGACTTCCTTTGTTTCTGACTCCTTCCCTCCCGCCATATCTCGAAAACAGGTCTCACAAAACAGCTTTCCAGTCATAGCCTGAGCCCCACAGGCCCAACACTGCCCTGAATGCGGGCGAGGGGATCTGCCCAAACGCGGTGAATGAGGCCTTCCACCCCATTGAGAGTCGCTTAATGACTCCTGACGATCCGGGCTGTCAGAATCTTGAAGATTTTTTGGCAGCTTTTTTTTTCTTTTCGTGCTGACGCTTAGGACTTCTTCCCCTGGAAGAAAAAAAAACCCTGAAGATCATAAATAGGCTCAAAAACCAGCTCATAGCAGATTATCTTCTTCATTCCTTCCCCTCATACCTGGACCTCTGACTTCTGTGCTTCCGGAGATGGCGGACTCATAGCAGCAGGTAAAATGATAGAAGCCAAAGACAGCCCGAAAATATAGTGAAAAAGTAAGCCCAAGACACTGACAGCCAAAGGAAACAAGATAGAGAGCAACAGAGACTCACAGGCTAAACAGGGCCGGCCTTTGGGGTGTGCGGTTGCACAGGGCGACATGGCAACATGGGCGCCTGGCGACGGACAGATTCTGTTCCCAAAATGCCTTTACTGATCGCCCGCGGGCGCGGCGCCCCTCCGAGCGGGCACTGGACTACTCACTATGACGGCTCAGCCAGTCAGCACAGCAGTGACAGTGTCACTGGCAGTCTGTGGATTACTCATTAAGATGGCCGCCGCTCGGCGACAGCGCGTCGGCCATCTTTAAAACTGGCAAAAGTACTGTCAGGCCACAGGCAGATTCTGCAGGAAAGACGGCGTGGGCGGCTGTCCCTGCCTTGTCAGGAACAGGGATGAGGAGCTCATAGAGCATGCGCACTGAGAAGACAAAGGAGGGCAAGGATCCGCAGAAGCAGATGTAAAAACTCTTTTCTGTAAGTAAATTCTTTTTTTTATAAATGCAGTGTACTGCTTAATGTCTGTTTTGTCTTTTATTTAAATAGGGTGTTTCTTAAAGGAACAGTAAATACAAAATTAAAAAAATACTTTATTGTAATTATGTATGATATTTGATATTAAATTTACATGTAGTGGTATTATGCCGTGTGATATACAGTATAGGTGGTGTTATTATATTGTGTGATATACAGTATATGTGGTGTTATTATACCATGTGATTTGCAGTATATGTGGCATTATTATACCATGTGATTTACAGTATAGTTGGCGTTATTATACCGTGTAATATACAGTATAGGTGGTGTTATTATAGCGTGTGATTTATAATATAGTTGGCGTTATTACATTTTGTGATATACAGTATAGTTGACGTTATTATATTGTGTGATATACAGCAGGGCTCAAAATTTTAAGTCTTGAGCTACTAGAAAGTTACTCGCCACCAGTTGCCGCACCTAACCCCTACCCGGCCCCGGCCTTAACTCCGCCCCTAAACACGCCCTCTTAAATTATCTTATGAAATTACATTGTTAAATGTTTTATTCAGAATAAAGTTACAAAAATAAATTAAAACTTTTACAATATTACCATAAAGCAATGTAAACATAAAGGAAAATGTATCCAAAAATGCAGAATGGCACCAGTTGTAGAGGATTACAACTCCCAGCAACACTTTATACAGGAAAAACCTAATCACCAAATAGAAAAACAGTAAAGAACTGCCCCCAACTTCCTATGGCATCAGTATGATGTCACATTCCCGCCAGATAATTAAAATAATAAACCTAAACAATCATGAAAGGGAATGTTTTCCAACTATCCTAAAGAATAGACTGGAGTACCTGCTTGCAGAGCTCCAATTATGTCCATGACCCTTTGCCGATCGGTCTCCCCCTCCTGAGAAATAGCAGCATGGAGATCAAAGCAAGGATCACAGCACCCGGCCGTTAGTTCAGGCCGACTTGTGCTGCCATGGGAACAGGGACGCCTATAGCTAGATGCCAGGCCACTAAGTTCGAGCTCATGGTCCCGTCTGCCTGCACATGCGCAGTAGAGAGCGGGTATCTATGGTGACAGGAGACGCTGGCTTCTAATAGACACGTCTCCTGTCACCTGTCTAAACAAAGAAACAATAGCCGGAGTCCATCGTAGGAGGAAGAAGCAAGCGGAAACTGAAAGTGCAGGAGAGAAGAGAGAAAGGAGAGAGCGGATGGATCTTGTGCCTGGCTCGCCCTCACTTTATTTCCACTCGCCAAATGCGAGCAGGCGAGTGGAAATTTTGAGCCCTGATATACAGTATAGTTGGCGTTATTATACCGTGTCATTTACAGTATAGGTGGCGTTATTATACCGTGTCATTTACAGTATAGGTGGCGTTATTATACCGTGTGATTTACAGTATAGTTGGCATTAATATACCCTGTGACTTACAGTATAGGTGGCGTTATTATACCGTGTCATTTACAGTATAGGTGGCGTTATTATACCATGTGATATACAGTATAGGTGGCGTTATTACACCATGTGATATACAGTATAGTTGGCATTAATATACCCTGTGATTTACAGTATAGGTGGCGTTATTATATTGTGTGATATACAGTATAGTTGGCGTTATTATACCGTGTGATATACAGTACAGTTGGCGTTATTATACTGTGTGATTTACAGTAAAGTTGGCGTTATTATACTGTGTGATTTACAGTAAAGTTGGCGTTATTATACTGTGTGATTTACAGTAAAGTTGGCGTTATTATACTGTGTGATTTACAGTAAAGTTGGCGTTATTATACTGTGTGATTTACAGTAAAGTTGGCGTTATTATACTGTGTGATTTACAGTAAAGTTGGCGTTATTATACTGTGTGATTTACAGTAAAGTTGGCGTTATTATACTGTGTGATTTACAGTAAAGTTGGCGTTATTATACTGTGTGATTTACAGTAAAGTTGGCGTTATTATACTGTGTGATTTACAGTAAAGTTGGCGTTATTATACTGTGTGATTTACAGTAAAGTTGGCGTTATTATACTGTGTGATTTACAGTAAAGTTGGCGTTATTATACTGTGTGATTTACAGTAAAGTTGGCGTTATTATACTGTGTGATTTACAGTAAAGTTGGCGTTATTATACTGTGTGATTTACAGTAAAGTTGGCGTTATTATACTGTGTGATTTACAGTAAAGTTGGCGTTATTATACTGTGTGATTTACAGTAAAGTTGGCGTTATTATACTGTGTGATTTACAGTAAAGTTGGCGTTATTATACTGTGTGATTTACAGTAAAGTTGGCGTTATTATACTGTGTGATTTACAGTAAAGTTGGCGTTATTATACTGTGTGATTTACAGTAAAGTTGGCGTTATTATACTGTGTGATTTACAGTAAAGTTGGCGTTATTATACTGTGTGATTTACAGTAAAGTTGGCGTTATTATACTGTGTGATTTACAGTAAAGTTGGCGTTATTATACTGTGTGATTTACAGTAAAGTTGGCGTTATTATACTGTGTGATTTACAGTAAAGTTGGCGTTATTATACTGTGTGATTTACAGTAAAGTTGGCGTTATTATACTGTGTGATTTACAGTAAAGTTGGCGTTATTATACTGTGTGATTTACAGTAAAGTTGGCGTTATTATACTGTGTGATTTACAGTAAAGTTGGCGTTATTATACTGTGTGATTTACAGTAAAGTTGGCGTTATTATACTGTGTGATTTACAGTAAAGTTGGCGTTATTATACTGTGTGATTTACAGTAAAGTTGGCGTTATTATACTGTGTGATTTACAGTAAAGTTGGCGTTATTATACTGTGTGATTTACAGTAAAGTTGGCGTTATTATACTGTGTGATTTACAGTAAAGTTGGCGTTATTATACTGTGTGATTTACAGTAAAGTTGGCGTTATTATACTGTGTGATTTACAGTAAAGTTGGCGTTATTATACTGTGTGATTTACAGTAAAGTTGGCGTTATTATACTGTGTGATTTACAGTAAAGTTGGCGTTATTATACTGTGTGATTTACAGTAAAGTTGGCGTTATTATACTGTGTGATTTACAGTAAAGTTGGCGTTATTATACTGTGTGATTTACAGTAAAGTTGGCGTTATTATACTGTGTGATTTACAGTAAAGTTGGCGTTATTATACTGTGTGATTTACAGTAAAGTTGGCGTTATTATACTGTGTGATTTACAGTAAAGTTGGCGTTATTATACTGTGTGATTTACAGTAAAGTTGGCGTTATTATACTGTGTGATTTACAGTAAAGTTGGCGTTATTATACTGTGTGATTTACAGTAAAGTTGGCGTTATTATACTGTGTGATTTACAGTAAAGTTGGCGTTATTATACTGTGTGATTTACAGTAAAGTTGGCGTTATTATACTGTGTGATTTACAGTAAAGTTGGCGTTATTATACTGTGTGATTTACAGTAAAGTTGGCGTTATTATACTGTGTGATTTACAGTAAAGTTGGCGTTATTATACTGTGTGATTTACAGTAAAGTTGGCGTTATTATACTGTGTGATTTACAGTAAAGTTGGCGTTATTATACTGTGTGATTTACAGTAAAGTTGGCGTTATTATACCGTGTGATTTACAGTATAGGTGGTGTTATTATACCTTGTGATTTACAGTATAGCCGGCGTTATTATATGGTGTGATATACAGTACAGTTGGCGTTATTATACCGTGTGATATACAGTATAGGTGGCGTTATTATACTGTGTGATTTACACTATAGGTGGCGTTATTATACCATGTGATTTACAGTATAGGTGGCATTATTATACCGTGTCATTTACAGTAAAGGTGGCGTTATTATACCATGTGATTTACAGTATAGATGGCGTTATTATACCGTGTCATTTACAGTATAGGTGGCGTTATTATACCGTGTGATTTACAGTATAGTTGGCGTTATTATACCCTGTGATTTACAGTATAGGTGGCGTTATTATACCGTGTGATATACAGTATAGGTGGAGTTATTATATCGTGTGATATACAGTATAGGTGGCATTATTATATCGTGTGATATACAGTATAGGTGGCGTTATTATACCGTGTGATTTACAGTATAGTTGGCGTTATTATATCGTGTCATTTACATTATAGGTGGCATTATTATACCGTGTCATTTACGGTAAAGGTGGCGTTATTATACCATGTGATTTACAGTATAGGTGGCGTTATTATACCGTGTCATTTACAGTATAGGTGGCGTTATTATATCATGTGATATACAGTATAGGTGGCGTTATTATATTGTGTTATATACAGTATAGTTGGCGTTATTATATCGTGTGATTTACAGTATAGGTGGCGTTATTATATCGTGTCATTTACAGTGTAGGTGGCATTATTATACCGTGTCATTTACAGTAAAGGTGGCGTTATTATACCATGTGATATACAGTATAGTTGGCATTAATATACCGTGTGATATACAGTATAGTTGGCGTTATTATACCGTGTCATATACAGTATAGTTGGCGTTATTATATAGTGTGATATACAGTATAGTTGGCGTTATTATACCGTGTGATTTACAGTATAGGTGGCGCTATTATACCGTGTGGTTTACAGTATAGTTGGCGTTATTATACCGTGTCATTTACAGTGTAGGTGGCATTATTATACCGTGTCATTTACAGTAAAGGTGGCGTTATTATACCCTGTGATATACAGTATAGTTGGCATTAATATACCGTGTGATTTACAGTATAGGTGGCGTTATTATGCCGCGTGATTTACAGTATAGTTGCCGTTATTATACCATGTGATTGATAGTATAGTAATTACCTCCAAACTTTCTGAAATAAGAAAATCAGACACTGTCCCGCACAAGCGATTTAGACAATGGCCACTTTATTGTCTACTGGTCTACTGTTGTTTTATTTAAGACAAATGCTTATATTGTGCTTACAAGTTTAATAATACCTTTTGAATAAAAGTTTAATTTTTATCATAGCTTGTAATCTGTTTCTTGGGGACTTAACGGAATGGGAGGCTTTAAATGGAGACGGTATTGGAGAAATGGGTGTGGCCACTGAAAGGGTGTGGCTACTGAGGGGTGTGGTTACTGAGGGGTGTGGTCACTAGGGGGCGCTGTAAAGCTTTCTCGCACAGGGCACCTAAAGGCCTAAGACCGGCCCTGAGGCTAGAGCATCAGCAGCTTCTCTCATAGACAGGACAGAGCCCACGAGCAAGCCTGTCTGACATATGTGCAGCACTGGGTAAAGCATGACAACCCACTCATCAGCTGAAAGAAGGCGTGGCAGGAACAGCCAATCAGTTTCTCCCCACTCGATCTAGCAGCAGTAGAAGCAGGACACTCCAGAGAGCTTCCCGCTGCTGCTAAGCAAACACTGAGTGTGACGTCAGACGTCCACACTGCTCACACATGCAGATCACAGCTGCTACTGGGAGAAGGTAAAAGCAAAACAAGATACTACTGTCACAGCCACCATCCCAGAGACAAGACAGCTGTTTAACCACTTGCTGACCCCTTCCTGACCAGGGGTTTATATAGTGTTGCCACCCGTCCGGGAATCACCCTGACAGTACGGGTTTTGAACCCTGTGCCCGGGCGGGAGGCCGCCGCTCACCCGTACTTGGTGGCAACATAGGCGAGCAATGGGCAGCAGGGAGCGAGCGGCAGTCAGTGAGCACCGGGTGGCGCTGTCTTCAGTTGCTCGATTCTCCTCTCTCTAATTCCTTTGATCCTCCGTGGCTGGCACTGTGTGAGTCAGAGGAAGTGACATCACCGAGAGAGCAGAGAGAGAGAGAGAAGTCATTCTCCAGCAGTCGGCATGGACAGCACTTTCACTCTAACAGGTATGTATATTACATTTCTAAAAAAAAAAAACAATTGAAAGGGAAGAGGGGGAGAAGAGGGGGGAAAGGGGGGGAGAAGGAGGGAGAATTGGGGGTTGGTATAACATTACAGTATGTCATGCTGGTTGTAATATTGTGACAGGGGCCCTGTTGTTTTGGCTGTGCAAGTTCCCCTAGAGGTGTTAGGGCTTGGTCACATCCATTGCGGTGCGTTCCAGAGCGGTAGCTGCTGGAACGCACAGCAATCGCACAGTAAACTCCCCCCCTTCGTTGTGTTGGGGGCATGGCGTTATATTGAGGTCAATGGCACTGTAGCCACGCCCCTCATCCGCAGTGTGATCGGACGCATGACAAAACATTGCCTGCGTTCCGGTCCAGTGAGAACGCAAAAAAATGCTGCATGCTCTATCTTTTTTCATTCACACTGTACCGAAACACAGGCAATGTTTTCCCAAACGTCTGATTACACCGTAGTTGGGGGTGTGTGGCTGCGGTGCCATTGACTTCAATGGACCGCCACGTCCCCTCCTACCCCAGAACGAAGAGGGGAGTTTGGTATGCGATTTAACTTAAGTGCATTTTTCAGTGAAAAATGCACTTAAGTTAAATTTAGTGCCCAAAACACAATAAAAAACTTCAAAACAAAAATTTACATTATTTTTACATTAATTTTATTTTTAAAACAGTTTTTTTAAACTTTACTTTAATTGCTATCACATGGGGGGCTTACAAGGCCCCCATGTGATAGCATTTTGGCAGTGACAGGTACTCTTTAAGGTGATGCTGGGGGTCCAAAAGACCCCTAGTGTCACCTTTACACTCCAAATAAGCTTTTGAAGTGCAGATCGCAGGCTTCGGGAGCCGTCCAATGACAGCTATGGGACCGGAAGGGATGTAATCTGCATCGCTCCCGGTCCCATAGAACGGGGAGGGGATCGGTGAACCGAGGCTCTCCGCTCTCCCCCCTAGCTTCCTACCAACACCCGAAATGCCGGTCCCTGGGGCCTCAGCCGGGAGCTTCCTGAATACACACCCCTGCTGCATGGTGTTCCAGCCTGGAGGACAGTTAGATAAGGTAAGTGCTTTAATCTCTGTGCCTGTATATATTCTGCATAGCGAACTTTTATTATAATGTATTGCTGGGACTTGTAGTCCCGCATAGTTGGTGGTATTCTGCATTGCTGTATGATGATTATACAGCAATACGTCCAATACAGATGTCACCAGCACTAAGATTCCATGTTAGTGCAAAATCCATTTTATTGATTTCATTCAAACGCCAAGCACTTTCAGGGATGCGCAGAGTCCCCTTCATCAGGCTCAGGAATGACATTGTATAAAAGTACCACAACCTTTATATAGACATTCTAGAATATCATTTCTGAGCCTGATGAAGGGGACTCTGCGCATCCCTGAAAGTGCTTGGCGTTTGAATGAAATCAATAAAATGGATTTGCACCAGGGATGCACCGATAATAGTATCAGTATCGGCGCAGATTCCGAGTATTTGGGCGAGTACTTGTACTCGCCAGGTGGTGGGTTATGACCAACTTCCAGTCAGAGGGAGATCTCTCTCTGACCGACAGTGCTTAGGGAGCATGGAGCCGGTCTTCCTTTCCAATCAGGAAGCCAGGTGGTGGGTTATGACCTGCCTCCTGCGTTCCTAATTGGCTAGGTGATACATCATGACTCGCACCCTGGCTTCCTGATTGGTCAGGAAGCCACGCTGCCTAGAAACAAGTGAAGCCAGCTTCCTAGCCAATCAGGAAGGCAGGTCATGACATGCCCCCCGGCTTCCTGATTGGCTAGGAAGCCGGCTTCACTTGTTGCTAAGCAGTCTGGATTCCTGACCAATCAGGAAGCTAGACGGCACCTCAAGACTTGCCATCTGGCTTCCTGATTGGTCAGGCAGGCTCAACGCACTCAACGCACTCAACAATTCGTCACCAGCCATACAGTAAGGTGCACATGAAATGGGCTTTGAACAGTAAAACAGTAGAAAGGTATCATGGCATTCATTTGTCATTTGTTTTGCTTGACCGATTTGGTGCAGTGACGCATGGGGGTTCTCAGCTGCCATTGGGATGTGCGGGATCCCTTGTGCGTCCCTGTGCCTTTAAGGAGGTTGGGCTTCCTCCTGACAAACCTGCACCCAATTTGAAATCTTCTTCCCCCATGTGCTCCAAGATGGAGACTCTCATAGTTTACAGTTAGGACCGCACTATAAGAGGTGCCTTGGCGCGGCTGTGCGGCTTTCACATTTTCTGCAGAAGACGTGTATCCAAACCTCTGTTATTAACCTTAGTGGTGAGACAAGTTGTTTTACATGCTGGTTTGTGAGTGTGCCATGATACCTTTCTACTGTTTTACTGTTCAAAGCCCATTTCGTGTGCACCTTACTGTATGGCTGGTGACGAATTGTTGAGTGCGTTTGTCATTTGTTTTGCTTAACCCTAGGTTTATACCTCCTTCTTGACCAGGCCATTTTTCAGTATTCAGCGTTGCAGTACTCTGACTGACATTTATTCCGTCATGCAACGCTGTACTCAAATGAATTTTATACCATTTTTTGGGGACAGATAGAGCTTTCTTTTGGTGGTATTTAATCAGCACTACAGTTTTTTTTTTTTTTACTGTATAATAAAAAAAGTACCGAAAATTTTGAAAAAAAACCTGTTCTCCCTACGTTATGTTAGGAAACATTTATTATTACCCATTTTTTTGGTAAAATATAAAAGACGGGGTCACGTTGGGTAAATAGACACCAAACATGTCAAGCTTTAAAATTGCACGCTGCCTGCATTCAGAAGAGGAGAGGAGATCAAACGGAGCTCGTGTACTGAGCTCCGTTTGATCTCCGGCCGCAGAGCTGCTGTGCTGGTCCCGGGCTCACACCGGGAACAGCGGAGCTTGGGATCGCCAGCAGCGGCGGCGACGGAGGGGGGGGAGGCATTATAGTGTGAGCTCCTCTGTACAGACACCGATGTGACTGGCTTAGGGCTTGTTCACACCAAGCGCGGAGCAGATCCAGAGCAGAGCAGGTGCAGACCGGATCAAAACTGCGTCCAATGTATTCCTATGGTATTTTGAGCTCCAGTTCACATTGCAGCGTGCAGATCCAGAGCAGGTGAAAAAACTGCGGCAAGCCCTATTTTACCTGCTCTCGAACGCATCAAAAACGCATGCAAGTGTCTAAAAGCCCATGTTAAACTTTTAATTATTTTTTTTTATAACCAAAACATGGCACAGCCCACTGCACTGCGTGTGCAGAAATCTGACTGGATCTGCTCTGCATTTGGTGTGAACAAGGCCTTAGGGTTGTCTGTGCGGCACTGCGGTATATGTCAGAGCTATAAATATGTACAATAATAGTGTGTCACTGTGGGGGTGAGGGCATTAGAGTGTAAGCTCCTCTGTACAGAGTCTGATGTGTTTGGGTAAGGGCTCTAGGTACAGCTGCTCGGTATGTGGGGTGGCTCACTATGACTGTTGGAGCCCTGATCCATGAGATACGGTAAAGCGGTACACTCGATCGCGTTGTTGGATGGGTTGCTCCCTGCGTCCAGTCGACTATACCTACGCTGGAGGGATTGCCCAGTCCGGTATTGATGGGGTCCCCCTGTTTTAGTGAGACACTACTTATACTGTCCAACGGCCGCGTAGATATTGAAATAGCCGAGATACGGAGGAGGGGAGCTATTTAAGAGGACGTAAACTACCATGGGCATCCCACATAGGTAAGGCCCGTAGGGGCCGCAGTGCTGCGTCCCCTTATGGGGCATGGTTAGATCGGCAGGCGGAGCTTGATCTTCCTGTTTTAGGCACGCCTTCGTCTGCATCTCTACATTCTGCTGTGTTTAGCCTCTTCCCCCACTCGATGGGTGTCTGCTCTCCGTGTTGGAGATAGACCATAGAAACACCCCTGTTGTACACATGTATTTTTCTCACGCGGAGGTCAAAAGAGTTCTCACCTCCGACTGATTTCTGTTTTTCTTCTGCTCTGCTTTTTGTGTGTGTGTTACTTTAGTGTTCCTTACTGTGTTTGTCTCTCGCTCCGTACCTGGTGGTCCCGGATACAGGAATCCACCGGGGCATAGAACAGTGGGCTTGCCCCATAGGGTGTGCACCCTTAATCTTATAGTCGGTCTGATAATCTCACAGGTCACTAAAGCGGGTCCACATTAACTATGCCGGAGCCACGCGTCGCCTCCTTCAATGTCTGTGGCCTCTGAGTTCCTGAAAAGAGATTTAGTCTCCTGAACGAACTGTGGCGCTCTCGGATCCAGATGACTTTTCTACAAGAAACCCATTTCTCTATAGGGCGTGTCCCAAAGCCATGGAATAATAGATATGTGGCTTCTTACCATGCTCCATCTCCAGACCCCAAATCTAGAGGGGTGAGTGTGGTGATAGCCAAATCCCTCTCCTGGACCTATATTGACCATTACGCAGACCCGGAGGGACGAATGCTGCTGGTTAAGGGAGATCTACATGGGCACAGGGTGACCCTTGCCACGGTGTACGCTCCTAACTCCGGACAGGTAGATTCCTTAAAATCTTTATCTTCACAAATGTTACTATTCGCTGACGGGCTTTAGGTTTTGGGAGTTGGACTTTAATCTGGTACTCGACCCATCCGTGGACTCATCTAGGGAAATATCTCATATCACACATGCACAGAGAAGACTCCTCAAATGATCGATGTATGACTTACAGCTAGTAGACCCCTGGCGCATTAGTGACCCTACGGGTAGAGATTTCACCGCTATTCGTCCCCCCCACGATCATATTCAAGGATAGATTTCTTTTTGCTGCAACATGCGGCTCTACCTCTTGTTTCTGGGGTTTCCATTGGCACCTCGACTCTTATCAGATCACTCTCCCGTACACCTACGTCTGAACATCGGAGAGGGCTTGCCAACATCTTGTGAGATTCTAGGTCTCGTAACTTCATATCCTCCATCCGCACAAGTGACGGGACACTGGTGACGCGGTCATAGGAAGCGGCAGCTCCATTCCATTCATTTTTCATGGAACTATATTATTTGCGCTCTGTGCCCAGGTGACGCGAGTATCGGAGATCAGAGACTATCTGGTGCGATCTGGTATGCCCCGTTTAACCGATGCTGATAGTCGAGCTCTAGAGGCCCCAGTTTCCCAGGCTGAGTTTGATTGCGCCCTGCGTGACTCGAAGCCTGGCAAGGCCCTGGGTCCGGACGGGCTGACCCTTACATACTATAAGCAGTATCGGGAGCATCTGGGACTCCATTTTCTTTTTGCCTTCAACTCTATTCCGGAGGGTCGTTCCATACCCTGCGACTCCATGACAGCTCAAATCGCAGCGATCCCCAAGGAGTGGAAGGACCATTTTGAATGCGCTATCTATAGTCCCATCTCCCTACCAAATGTTGACCTAAAACTTTTCTCTTGCATTCTAGCCTTGCGTTTACTCCCTGGATGATGACCAATACCATAAGGACTCTTAAAGGAGAACTATGGGGTTAGGGCTTTTCCCCGTAGTTCTCCGAAGGGTAACGGGAGGACACAAACTAGCGTCCTCCCGTTACCCAAAGCTCAGTATACCGCGAGCTGCATACCGCGAGACGCCGCAGCTGAAACGGTTTCCGACAATTATGTCTGGATCCGCCCAGCTGCATGAGTGACAGCTGGCTCTGCCTACCATTGAGGCAGAGCCAACTGTACCCACTCCCTCCCCCATCCGTTCCGCCAGTCAGCGCCTGTGGATCGGACAGGGAAGGGGAGAATCCAGTCACTCCCCTGTCACGGCTCTCTGCAGTGACAGGATCGAGAAGTTTGCGAGCGCCGGTATGTGTTCGTTCACTTCCCGATCTACTGAGCTGACCTGTGACAGTTTCATTGTCACAGGTCAGCTCAGATTATGAGGCAGAGTGAAAAGCACTCACCTCATAATTCTCCTTTTAATGTGATACATCTGGCCCGCTCCCTGTCGCGACCTCTTCTCCTGCTATCCTTAGACGTGGAGAAGGCTTTCGACAGGGTCGATTGGTCATTTCTGGAGCAAACCCTGGCACGCATTGGATAGGGCATTGATACGAGGCAGCGGATCGGCGCTCTGTACTCAGAACTCTGGGTACCACAAAGTTGCAGCTTATGCAGACGACTTTACTACTTTACGTCTCGCGCCCCGAGATAACGTGGCCCAACATTATGCATGAATTAGAGGGCTACGGACGACTGGCAAACTTTAAATTTCATTAAATCGCAAGCGCTGAATATTGCCATCCCTGACTCTCGATTCCATCCCTGACTCTCGATTCCATAGCCTTCTGACGGCCTTCCCATTTAGATGGGCAATCGAACGCATCAAATATCTAGGGGTCTCCATCCCCGCTGACCGTAGACAAACGTTATATTGAAACTTTCCCCCCATGCAGAGGCACATGGAGCTGGACTTGAAGAATCGGGACCGCCTACGTTTACTTGGTTGGTTGGAAATTGCATCTTGAAAATGACCATACTACCGATATTAATTTACTTCTTTCAGACACTGCCTGTTGCAGTGCCTGCTGTGTTTTATAGACAGCTAAGATCTAGCTTTTTATGGTCAAATAAGTGGCCTCGCTTATGCCACCGGATCCTGTCCAGACCTTGAACGGCGGGTGGCATGGGTTTCCCTGACCCCGTGATATACTATAGAGCAGCCCACTTGTCTGTAGTGATGGATTGGTGCTGTAACTCCGGACACAGGTTGCAGGTGGCCTTGGAACAGGAGGAGTGCCAGCTGCCTTTGCATGACGTTCCCTGGATTACGCCGGCATTGCCGCTCTATTCCTGGTCGAATCCATTGGTTCGTGCCATGACGGGTGCGATAGCAAAGGCACTCCTCTCTCCCAGCTTCTCCCCTCCCACGTGGTGGGGAACCCTCATTTTCCACCAGGCCTGCATACTCCGCTAGCTAGGGACCTGACCTCTTCCGGAAACACCAGACTGTGCCACTTCCGGGAGGCGGATCGATGGAATCAGATTCAGGCAACCACTGTACTCCCCCCATGCTAATGTGGTGTGCGCTGCAGATGAGGCACTATTTGTGCTCTTTCTCAGATTGTTCTGGCACTAGTGGGACGTTAACTAAATTTGTCATCACGCTGACGGGCTAAGCCGACCAGACACTCCCTAGCTGACCTTGTAAACTTTCTGCGTAACCCTCCTGACATACCCCCCATATACTTCATTAGACAATGGGCCTCGGACTTGGATTTGACCTTCAGTCCTTCACAGGTGGACCGTATGGGTCCACCTGTATGGGCTTGCAGGACCGATGGAGGACTTCACCTCTTGTTTACAGGGATCGCAGTCTAGGTTTGTGAATACCTGGGGAGCCTGGGTTCTGCTTTCTCCACCATATGTCAGGAAGGAATTAGAGGTTGAGGTGATAACCTGCGTTACTACACTCTCCTCGCCTGACCTCTATAGAATTAGGTGCGTTGGGGACTGGCCATTCCGTCATTACTTAGTTGCGGGACCCTTTCCAGTACTTTCGTTCTTAGTCCTTGTACTGCTCTTTTCATCTGTCGGTGTTTGTGCGTGTCTGTCCGTCTGCGTTGCCCAAAGGTGTACCTGTCCGGTGCTGGCCTCTCATATAGGGGGGACGTGCCCGGCAATTCATCTTGCCATATTGTTCTCTTCCTATTCTTCTGTTGTTTTTTTCTGTTAACCAAAAAATGCCTTAAGGGCGGGGCCAAGAACGACAATCAGACCTAACGGTACAGTTTGTTTGCATGTAGAGACTGATGTGACTGGCTCAGTGCTCTAGGTACAGTACTGCGATATATTGTCAGAGCTATAAATATGTAGAATAATAGTGTGTGACTGGGGGGGGGGGGACACTGGCTCATTTTTCTCTGTACTGCAGTATATGTCAGAGCTATAAATATGTTGGATAATAGTGTGTCACGGGGGGGTGGTGAGCATTAGAGTGCGAGCTCCTCAGTACAGAGACCAAAGTGAGTGGCTCAGTGTTCTCTGTACCACACTGCAGTATATGTCAGAGCTATAAATATGTTTAATAATAGTGTGTCACTGCGGGCGGGGGCAATAGAGTGTGAGCTACTCTGTACAGAGACTGATGTATTTGGCTTAGGGCTCTCTGTACAGCACTGCGGTATATGTCATAGCTCTAAATAGGTACAATAATAGTGCATGACTATGTGGGGTGGGGAAAGCTCCTCCTTTTGTACAGAGACTGATGTGACAGAAGAAGCCTATCTGGGTTTGTGTTCAGAGGAATGAGCTGGTGACAAGAGGATTAGGATTTTTTCCAAGGATGCACCGATACCGATACTACTATCAATATGGGTGCCGATACCGAGTATTTGAATGAGTACTCATACTCGCCCAAATGCTCAGATGCCTAGCACGAGTACTTCCTGCCCGTTTTCCTTATTGGCCGTGAAGCGGCTCCATGCTCTCTCGTCACTTGTGATGAGAGAGCATGGAGCCGGCCTCCCGGCCAATCATTACATGGCGCCCAGCTTCCATGATTGGCTAGCAAGTCGGTTCTGGCTGGGTACCGGAGGAAGACCTTTCCTGGTTGGAGAGGCCCCCGGGGGTGACAGGCTGGACATGCCGAGGTGAGAGGGGGCATGCTGGGACGGCTTTTTTGTTAATCGGGAAGCCGGTTGGAGAGTCTTTACAGGCTGCCCGGCTTCCTGAGTGGACCTTCCGTTACTCGGTAATTTGGTATCGACGATTACCGGAAAAAAATTATCGGTACTCGTACTCGGTACCAAAATACCGGTATTGGTGCATCCCTAAACTTTTCTATCAAGCAGTGACCTTTGTGTCAGTCTCCATCTTCTCAACATAGTGCCTCATTCACTAAGAGCTGTCCGATACAGATCCATGCGGCGTGTACGGCCGTATCGGGCTGCACCCGGGCAGGACGTTGCTGCACGAGATTGTGTGCAGCAGCCTGTTCTTCTCTATGGGTCCACCGTGTCTGCTTAGGAATACGGGCACCCGCACGGATGTCCAGCTCGGGTGAGCGTACCATAGAGGGGAACAGGCTGCTGCTGTGTCCAATCACACACAGCGCCGTTCCTTTCTCTGAGCACCCCGATACGGCGACACACACCACACAGATCTGTACGAGACGGCTCAGCGTGAACGAGGCCTTACTCTACACAAAATGTAGGAAAACACTCTGTGGGGAGAAGGCTTTTAGAAGCCTCTCGGTGTGGATCAGGGAGGCGATCTACCTGTAGAGGGGACAACAGACTCTCTTAGGGGTCTATTCATGAAGCTGCCGAGGGCAGCCGAGTGAATGACCGATCTGAAGTGAAGTGAGCCGAACACTACCGCTCGGCCAGCTTCGGCTTTCAGCACGGCTCCGATGCTTTCAGCCGAGCCGATGCATATGCGTTCGGCTCAGCTGAGCCGCTCGACCATGATCGGGAGCTGTACGGGCTATTGTGAATAGCCCGTACAGCACCCCCTCGGTTCTACTGCACCGAAGGGGTCCTGGGACCGAAGCTAGCCGAAGGATCGGCCGAAGCTACGGCCAGATCCTTTGGCAGCTTCGTGAATAGACCCCTTAGTCTGTCATCATCCTGAAACTTGGTTAAACTGTACCTATTCTTTTCCACCTAAGGACCCGTTGACATCGTCCATTGGCTTATGGATGCAAGAGAACAGAAAACATACAAGCACAAAAATGCACAAACAGTTGGTAACGCTTTTTTTTTAGAATAATCGGACCCTTCGTTGAAAAAATCTATTTTAACGGTTACTATTTTATTTTCAGAGCGAGGAGCCGTGGATACTGTAGCCTAAAAAGCATGTAAGAGAAGATATAAAGAAAGTGAAATATGTATTCATTGTGCAGGTGAGGCTGGGTGTGTAAAGTGTGCGTCCGGGGGGGTATGCATGCCTCGAGTGTGCGGGCATGGTGTAGTTGAGGCTGGCTTTGTGAAATGTCCAGGCATTGTATTTGTGTATGGCCATATCTATCTCTGTGTGTTCTCACATCCTTGTATATTCATTTTCTTCATGGACTTTCACTTTGGCTCTGACGCTGAATGTTCTGGAAATGTGCCGCTTTTAGAAGACTGCGTTGTGGATCATAGAAGAAATCTACATGTAGAGGGGACAACAGACTCAAAACTGGGGGGCACTAATCATTTTCACCACTAAAGCATACCACTGAAAAAAACTAAATAAGTATATATAATAAATAAAAGATTACAAATATGAGATGACGAGGGAGCATGAAGCCGGGTTCCCGACCAATCAGGCAGCACGTTATTACATGCTGCCCGGCTTCCTGATACAGACTCTTGGTCGCTCATCATTGTGAAACTTTTTTTTCCGCTCTTCCTATTCCCTTCCACCTAACAGCCCCTTGACAGCGGCGCGTTGCTTATGGGTAGAAGCAAATGAAAAATGGGAATGAACAAGAGTGCCTTATAACTCCTCTTTATTAGTATGCTTTAGAATAATCATACCCTTCGATGAAAAATCTAATTTTGTTGTATTTTCCAGGGCGCTTCAGGAGACGGGCAAAAAACCTTGGAGACCGTGGGGGGGTTGGCAAAAGTTGCCCAGTTCCCCCTACTCCGAGAAAATAGTCCCTCCCTTTGCCGCTCTGACTGGGTCGGCCGGCTGCACCAAACAAGCAGCAGGTGCACAGGTCCCAATCAGGTCCAATGACATCACTCGGATCCTGGTACTGTACAGGTGATTATAAGATCAGATTAATGTACACGATCCTATAGTACTGTACAGGTGATTATAAGATAAGATTAATGTACATGATCCTATAGTACTTTACAGGTCATTATAAGAATGTCAGAGTGATGTATAAGGTCCTATGTTACTCTGCAGGTGGTAGAAGTAGGTGAAATACATAGAACTGTATATGACCATAGAGTACTATAGAGGTTATAATGGGAAGCGTTATAACAGCAATGTATAGAAATCACGCAATATTCTACAGCTAAAAAAGAGAAAAATTACACAAAATAATGTATATGATTATAAAGTAGTGAGTACTCCAGAGAGGGTAACAGGAGGTTATTATCTGTATACAGAGTAATACATACGGTGCTATGGTACTCTGCAGGGGATAAAATAAGTTACATATGTATTAAGATATAGTATGCATAGGATCACCCAGCACTCTATAGATATTATCAGAATACAGCATCATTGATCCAATTTTATAGAACTGTCAAAGTGATCATAGGGATTGATCTGCTTCATCAGCTACTCTCCGGTGTTTTGCACCGGAGACTAACACTGAATGCAGGAAGTGATGTAATGAGGGATGCACCGATACCGATACTAGTATCTGTATCTGTGCCGATCCCGAGTATATGGGCGAGTACTCGTACTCGCCCAAATGCTCCCATGCCTGGCTCGATACTTCCTGTATCAGGAAGCCGGGCAGCATGTAATAACGTGCTGCCTGATTGGTCGGGAACCCGGCTTCATGCTCCCTCGTCATCTCATATTTGTAATCTTTTATTTATTATATATACTTATTTAGTTTTTTTCAGTGGTATGCTTTAGTGGTGAAAATGATTAGTGCCCCCCAGTTTTGACTGTGGTATCTTATGTGCCCCCTATATATTTTTCCTAAAGTCGCCACTGCCTACTTCATAGTAATGTTTTTTACTTTTATCTATATTGATTAATGTTTGCTGATCTAAAATATTCCGGATGTCCTTTCTCACCTCGTTTAATTGAGTAGAATATTTTGTTATTACATTCGTTTTATTCATTGCCTCCAGTTCTTCTAGTTTCTTAAATAGTCCCTTCAATTTACTTGCCTTCTCTTTCTTTAATCTAGCCCCATGTTTAATAAATATACCTCTTTCTACACATTTTAGGGTTTCTCATTGAATGGGGTGTGAAGTAGTATCGTTTTGGTGATCTTTAATAAAATTAATTATAGTAAGGTTTATCTCTCTTTTTTACATTCTAGGTTTTTTAGTAAATTATCATTTAATCTCCAAGTTCCCATACTTCTATTTCTATTTTCAGCTTTTATTTTTAAGAACACTGGTGCATGGTCTGACCATAATATAGAGCCCATTTCTATCTCTGGGTCATAGTCCAATAACCGCTGTTGAATCCAAATATGGTCTATCCGACTATATGATCCATGTACCAGAGAGAAATATGTATAGTCTTTTTTTGTGGGGTGTAATACCCGCCATCTGTCCACTAATTTTATTTCATTTTATCTTTAAGCCTCTTTAATACCTCCACTGGGGGGGGAGGATTTACCTGTAGTATCCAAATTTTTATCAAAAATTTAATTCATGTCACCCATCACCAGCTTTGTACCTATCCCAAATTGTTCAAACTTACTCAGTATCCTAGTGCAAAAGCTATGTTATTCGGTGCATATATATTTGCTAGTGAATATGTTTGTTTAAAAAGAGAAAATTTTACAAACACAAATCTCCCCATCTCATCTACAGTTGTGTCTATTTCCTCAATCTGTGCAGTTTTGTGAATTGCTATCGATACTCCTCTTGCCTTTTTGTCTGGGTGTGTACTATGATACCAGTTCGTGTAATTGCTATTTCTAATAACAGGGGTATCCCCCTTCTTAAAATGTGTTTCTTGTAAACATAAAATATAATTTTTTTTAATGAAAGTGATATAAAACCTGTGAAAGTTTTCCTGGTGCATTAAATCCCCTTACATTAAAAGTTCCCAATGCTAAATTATTCATTTCCCAATTATAGTTTCACTTTTCGTAGTACATTTTGTATATGACCTTTCCAATACATTCCCGCTATCACATATACATCCCGTCTCATACATTATTCTCCATACATATGTACATTTCTTTTCTTCTTGAATGTAGGACATTCCTTTGACGTCCCACATTGACCGTACAAGTAAAATTGGGCTCTACTGGGGTTGTAACGGCCGAGTGACTGAACGCCGTGCGCTCGTCCCGCCACAAACCTATGCCCTTTTATCCACTTTTTATTCAATTGCTATATTAATTATTCTTTCAATTTATTTTTAAACATTATATTTCTTTTTTGTTTGTGTCCCCCCTCCTCCCCATTTGCTCGGATGTCCAACCCTGCATTTATTGGTGTTCGGTTTTATTCAATTCCATCGGCCACCTCGTTAATTGTATGGCTGGTAATGCCAAAGTATCCAAAAAAACTGGTAGGTCTCCAGGTGTCCTGAATTTTGCTGTTTTTCCATTTCTGTGGGCTATCAGCTGAAAAGGAAAACCCCATCTATATCTGATCTCTTTTTCTTGTAGAATCGCTAATAAAGGTTTTATAGCTCTTCTAAGCATCAGCGTTTGTCTTGAGAGATCTGGAAACATATTTATTGTATGTCCATCATATATCAGTGATTCCTTAACTCTTGATGCCTTTAAAATAGCTTCTTTCTCAGTGTAATAATAGAGACGGCATATAGTGTCTCTGGTTCTTGTAGCGACTCTTTTAAGAAAACCGGGTACTCTATATACTCCATCTATGATTATTTCGGATTGAAGGCTTTTATTCATTATATCATTCAATATAGCCAATATAGCCTTTGTTGTTTGTAGGAGATTGTGTGTCTCTACTGTCTCTGGAATACCTCTTATCCATATATTATTACGTTTGTTCCTGTTTTCCATATCGTCTATTTTATACATCATATCCTGTATCCTCTCTGCTTGATTACTTATAATTTGTTGTTGTGTTACAAAAAATGGGCCTGTAGCTAGCACAGAGTTGAGGGTTTTTGCCCTCCTTAGGGATAACTGTTATGTGCGCCTCCAGGTGTTGGGGTGGAGGTTGGTGGTCTGGGTCCAGGGAGTTGTATGCTGAGAGCATGTGAGGTAATAGAATTTCGGAGAAAGATTTGTAATATTGTGAGGGTAGGCCGTCCGGGCCTGGGCTTTTTCCCGGTTTAGATTGTTTGATGGAAGTTTGTATTTCTTCCAGTGTGAGTGGGCTGTCTAGGGCTGTCAGGAGTGAGCTTTCTATTTTAGGTAACTTGGCTTTCGCAAGGAAGGAGGTGATGCAGTTCAGTCGGGTAGTATTCGTCGTAGTTGGAGTGGGCGCGGGGCTTATATTATAGAGACTAGTATAGTATTCTTGAAGCCAGGAGGCTATTTCAGACGGGGAGTGTTTTAGTTCATTCGTGGTTTTCTTAAATGTGGGGTAGCTCTGACGCGTGGTAAGTCAGAGGGTAAGAATGTAGGAATGTAGGGTAGGTAGGGGGCGGTCAGACCCGGAAGGGGATCCAGCAGATGAGGCCGGAACCGGGCGTTGACCACCTCACTCGAGGGGGGGGGTTATGGTGTTTGGTTATACGACAAGCAACCTGGGAGTGTCCTGTGTTACTCTGCTACCCAGGTCGTGTAGCTTATTAAAATATGGTCTGGGTCTGGTCTGCAGCCCTCCCAGAAGTGGAAAACATTTGAGCTTGGTTAGGGGAAGAAAAAGGGGGGAGAGTGGGCCTTGTGATTGTGGGGTCCCGAGTAGGAAACAAATGTAGGAGTGGGGGTCTGAACACAAGTCTCCTCCTCCTGGGGGAGCCATCCTGTGGGGAGGCCGTACAGGAGGACGAGGTCCTGCAGTCCGAGTCCCATCCAGTAATAAGTGTGTTAAACATATAAACATATACAACAGAACTTCTGTGAAATCCTAAATCTCTTAAGGTGTTCCCCACCTACAAAGCTTACAATTCTCCTGGTCCTACGAATCTCTCTCTCAGTGGAGTCATCCATGTGTCAGGTCATATGTTCCTTCAATGAAGGTATACTAGACCTACAGCAGGACTCTAGTGTGTCTTCGGCGCCACCTTCAAGGGTAGCCTCTAAGACGTCGCCACTAAAGGTGGGGAGATGGGTGAACGGGTCCATGGAGAGGTAGGCGCCGCAGGTTTGTAAACAACAAATTGTAAGTAATGATATAAAACTTTAAAAAAAACATAATAATGTGCTGTCAGTGGCGGTCAGACCTCTTGGTCACGCCACAGGGGCGCCCCCATGTCCCCCGTCACCCCCTCGTGTGGAGCGGAGGATCACGGGTGGGAACGGGGCCCCTATCAGGATGGGGGTCTCCCGGTCCACCCCGTGGGAGAGAGGAAGGGAGGGCGAGGCCCCTAGTGCGAGGCCAAAGGTTCACACACGTCCTGTATAGGTGTATGTGGTGTAAAGTTTGAAGAGGTAGGGGATATACTCATCTTTCGATGACCTAGTTCAATTAAGACGGCAATCAGGTGCGCCTCACATAGGTTTTCCGGGCCATCTTGAGGGGCAACATAAGTGGCATATTAGGGTGATAATATGACGGTGTCTCGATGAGTTACCGGCGCATGCTGGAAAGCTAAAGTTGGATGCAGTGGCTGGAGGCGGGGTAGGCGAATCTTTGCGGGAGTGTTCTGTTGTAAGTAGATGATACTTGCTGGGGGTAGTCGGATCATCTGGAAGTCTTCTCTCCTCCTATCGTTCATCATCTTGAGGGACAAAGTATGCGGTACATTCAAGGGATTTGGTCGAGTTGGTCTGCCTCTTCTCCGGAGATGGTTGCGTTGGCTCTGGAGTCAGACATGGGTGGTGAGGGCCGTTGTTTCTTGGCGCGTCTAGGATCCTGACGGTCTGTCTGTCGCAGTGGTGGGTAATCGTCGAAGCCACCCTTGTATGTTCTTTCTAATCTGGTGATATAACCCTCCATATCTTTTTTGCTTGCCAATGATCGCAGGCATTCCCCAATATCTTGCTGTTGCACCCCTTCTTGCTCTTGTTCCAATAAACAGGTAGTTTTATAATTATCCATAATTTTTTTCTGATCTCTTTGGGTATCCATTCTCCCTCCAGGGGATGTCTCACTGGATATATTTGGGGATGTTCTATTGTACCTGGTATGCGAATTGTTATGTGGATGTATGTCATGATCTTGTACCAATTTAACTTGTATCTTGTCTCTTTCCCGACCTCCTCATTGTATTTGCTGGTGGTAATGATGGTGCCTGCGGCTGCGGCTGCTGTGTCTTCTTCTTTTCCTTACCCCCATGCGTTGATTTAGTGTCGCTGGGCTAGTGGGATAGATTTAATTGCAAAAAAAAAAGGCAACAATATTATGCTACAAACTGCTGATTCCTAGATATATCCTGGGTACTCTGGGCTCGTTCTAGATATCTTTTAAAAGTCCATTAGCCGGTATGCAGTGCACAGTATGCACTATGCAGTAAGCTGATATATTACGATTGCTTCCGGTGTACAGTATCTTTCAATAAACGATAGTATTTAGACCTGTATGCAGATTGCAGTATGCAGTAGGGTGGTATATTATTCAATAACCTCCGGTATGCAATAAAGTTCAATATATGACAATATATGGTTGGTATACTTGCATCTTGGATAACCTGAACTGCATTCTGAATGTGTTTTAAAAATGTAATTGACCAGTATGCAATAAGCAGTATACGGACTGCGTCCTAGATGTAATTTATATAGTCAGTTGGTCGGTATGCAGTATGCATTATGTGGAATGCAGTAAGCTGATATAATGCAATTGCCTCCAATATCAATAGAATTCAATATATGATATTATATGACTGCATCCAGTTTGCGGTATGCAATAATCTGATATAATATGCAATAGCCTCCGGTATGTAGTAAAGTTCAATATATAGCAATAAATGGCTGATATGCTTGCATCTTGGATATCTGGACTCCGTTCCAGATATGGTTTAGAGTGCCGTTAGACCAATATGCAGTATGCAATATGCAGTAACTGATATAATATGCAATAGTATGCAATATCTTCCGATATCCAACAGGATTCAATGTATGGCAATATATGCATGGTATACTTGCAGCAGGGGTCGCCCAGACATCTTCCAAGTGTCTTCCCATGGTCCTGCTGTCCTCAAGTGCCGTGTGCTTTCCATATAGTAGAGCCCTGGTTATGGGGATATTCGTGAGGTGGAGGTATGCCGGTATAGACAGGGGAGAGGCAAGAGAGAGAAAGTCGGCCTGGACCGGTTAGAACATTGCCCTTGGCAAGGCAGACAAGGCTAGGTGCGTGGACGGGTGGCGCTCAGGACTTCCGCGTCCTATGTCATCGGAGCGCGACTAACCACCATCATCCTTCGAGCTGGGACGCGTCTGGTTTGGAGATAGTTGAATTTTGAATTCCAGCAGGCAGTCAGCAATCAACTGTCACTTCTTGTAATTCTAACATCACAATGCATTCACAGCAGCCAATCAGCAATCATCCCTGAGAGTCAATTGAATTTTAAATTCTAGTATTCAGTCAGAAATCAACTGTCACTTCTTGTAATTCTGACATCCCAATGCATTCACAGCAGCCACAAACAATATACAATCAATAATAAACCCTTTATTTCAATCATAAACCTTATTCTTCCTCCCCACTTCCTTATTTATATTGGTCCTACTGTTATTATGTATCCTAACTACTATTTAATTGCCTACTTTCCAATACCCTGTGTGTGCTGCCTTCCCCTTCTATTTCTTCTATATATACATATATACCACGTGTCCTCCCAGTTTGTGTGATGGTTCCTAATTTTTGTATTACAATTATTCTTCCTCCCCACTTCCTTATTTATTTTGGTCCTACTGTTATTATGTATTCTAACTACTATTTAATTGCTTACTTTCCTATACCCTGTGTGTGCTGCCTTCTCCTTCTATTTCTTCTATATATACCACGTGGCCTCACTTCTTAATCCCTTCTTCCCATTTCCCCTCCTCTCCATAGAACCATCTTCATTCCTTTCTGTCTTTCATTCATATAGGTCATATACTATGTTTATCTAAATAGTCTTATAATCATATATTTCTTTATTCCTATTTGACCATATATGCATTACCCCTAATCCTTTTTCAATTGCTGCCTTTAACCTTTCAGCATTTTCTCAAATTCCTCCGATTGTCTAAATGATTCCCATTTCTCCCATATCTTCTTATAACTATCATTCCTATCTGTATCCTTTGCACTTAGTTCTTCCATATACCTTATTTCTTCTATAGTATTTGCCCATTTTTCTATTGACGGTGGGACTGTTAGTTTCCAACCCCATGATATACTTATTTTTGCGGCTACCAACATAAATCTTAAAATATCATTTTTTTATTTTTTTTTGGGCCTGGTATCAATGTTAATAATGCAGTTAGAGGATCCTTTTCAATATTTGTTGCCTCCACACGGCGGTATATTTCAAACACTGACTCCCAGAATGGTTGTAACCTAGGACAACTCCACCAGATATGCAAGTATGTTCCCTCCTTATTCTACTCAACACCTGTCAGACATCTCTGGGTTTATGTGTTTAATCCCTTCTGGGCACCTGTACCATCTAGATAATACTTTATAATTTTTCTCTTGATGAAATGAAGACATGACTGAGCTATGTGTTATTTTAAATATTCTGTTCCATTCCTTCTCAGATATTTCTCTCCTCATGTCTTGTTCCCATCTTTTCATATGTTTTGCATGTCCCTTATCTTCCACCTCCCTCAGCATGCCATAGACCACTGATAGAGTGTGTGTGATAGGTGTCTCTGTTATACAGAGCTTCTCAAATGGTTTTAATGGCCTATCTAGGGGATTAAGAGCCTTAAGGAATCTTATATAATCTAATAATTGGACCGCCTCCATCCCCAGTTTCCCATTAGTTTGTTTTTCTGGCCTAAACTCATTTTTTACTTAATCTTTTCCAAGTGTAGCCCCTATAGATATATACCGTGTTCCCCGAAATTAAGACCTACCCCGAAAATAAGACTTAGCACTATCTTCAGTGATTTCTGTAATATAAGACCTACCCCGAAAATAAGACCTAGTTCGGTGGTAGATCTCATATTACAGAAATCCCTAATTTATTAATTTATCAATTGAAGTCTTTGTACTCTATAAAAGTTTACTATCTAAGGATGCTATGTTAATCAGGATCCAATTTTACTGTCTGTATCAATCTATTAAATAAATTAAAATACAAAGAATATAATGAAATTTAGGTGTTAGATTCTAAGTCTATATCATGTAATGTTCGATCTATACCTCTGTATGTTTCCCAAGAGCTACTACAAATGTAATTTATCTGTGGAATTTTTGCGGTGTGACCCTTATTTCTTTTCTTTATCCCTCACTTGAGCACTTCGAGATGGGGACCCCGGTCCTAGGCACTGGCAGACAGGGTGCTGGCCTCCACCAACCAGAAACGACCCCTCAATGTTATTCACTGATTATACCACCTTTTAGAGCGCCAGATATTCTACCACGCTCCCTGGCGACTCGCATGAGGGGCGGTTCCCGTTCTGGACCAGGTGACGTTATTAGCACCCACGCGAGCCCCCAGCGTCAGTGTGCAGCCTGAGAGGGCTGCGTTAGCTGCTGGGGGCTCGATATTGAGAGAGGAATGGACATCCCACGGTGTTGACCGGGGAATACAATATTCTTTAATCTACTTCCAACCATTTACTAGCACTGGTATGTACCCGTTTAAACCACTATGTCTAGTAAGGACGTATGGTACTGTGGGTTGCTCCCACTTACACCTAGTTTTTGTCATTCCTTTTGAGGTCCTAATGGTATCCTCCATTTTTTGTTTTTGTTTCGTTTTTTTAAAAGGTTTTCTCCGTCATCTCTTGATTCGGTCTGCCTCTGCTGGGGTTCAGGGCCTCCACCCTTCCTTCCTCCCTCTCCCTTGCCCAATTCTCTATGCTCCAATACTCACCATCTTACTGTTTGAGCCGGGTTGAACCATTGGGACGCACACAGACTCCAAGGGTAGGTGACATACTCACCTGTTTATTATACCTGTTTATTAAAGTTGTCAGTCGGTTGCCCAAAAAACCCCAGCTTTCTGTTTTTTTGCTATACTACTTTCCAGGGGTGTGGCATTCTGTGCCTATATCCAGGTAATTCCATTTTAAACCAGCAGCCAATCAACAATCACCCCTGAGAGTCAATTGAATTTTGACTGAGCATTCAGTCAGCAACCAACTGTCAATTCTTGTAATTCTTTTTTTAAATTGACAATTTTTATTGAAGTTTTTTTTTTTCAAAGAAAAAGGAACAAGACATATATCTTTATAGCCAAACAGAGAGCCAGTCCATCAATGGATCTGGAGACAGTAAAAATGAACAAACACGACCTCACATCAATTCTGTCTTACATCTTTGCTATTTCTTGAAGTTAAGTAAAGCTAATAGAGTAAACAAGTAGTACTACATCTGTATTAGTGATGTACTGTTCATGAAGACCTATGTCTGTCCTGCCAATGAGTCTTGACATGTCTTAATCCAAGATTAGGAGAGGAAAGAAGAGCAAAAGGGAAGAAAGAAGAAGAGTTAAGGATAGGAAAAAAAAACATTCCACTGGAAAACTCATATGTATTAGTGGTTTGAACCCGGACGTTCCTTTTCTACCGTTCTTTCATGAAGATTTCATCTTTGTCTACCTTTGGTCGAACTAAGCTCCCCCTTTAATATTCAGTTATTTGTTTTTGTGTTTCCCATTTGATCTTCTTTACTACTCCAGGTGCCCCATACCTTCTCATGTGTCTTAATAGTGTTATTAAGCCTCGCTGTTAAATATTCCATTGCTTGGACATCTTTGATGCGAGCATACAGGTCAGTTCTAGAAGGAGGGAGTTGTCTTTTCCAATGTAATGATATCAAACATCTAGCAGCTGTCAGTATATGCATGGCTAACCTGTTGTCTGACTTTTGGAAGGTGTGAAAATTGTTAGAGGTGTGTGATGTGGTACATATGGATTCAAATTGTGTACGTTGGCGGAATGTTAAACTAGGTGTGAGGGATTGCACAAAGTGCTTGATCTGTAGATAGGAATAAAGTGCCCGTGTGGGTAGGTTGTGCCTTTCCCGCAACTGTTCAAAAGGCAATAGCTTGTGAGACACCATGTCCAGTAGATCTCTGACATGAAACATGTCTTTAGTTTGCCAGATCTCTATCCATTCCTGAGACATGCCGATGGCAGTTTGGGGTTTAGTAGGAAGGGTGTCAAGGATGATTGGGCTGTCGACAGACCTAAAGGAATCTTAATCTTATTCCATATGTCCAGTAAGAGGACCATAGACGATAACATTTTACCTTGAGGTAGTTGTGTAGGACAGGCCCACAACAAGGCATTAGGATTCATCGGCCGTAGCCATAGCCCCTCTATTTTTGCCCAACTAGTAGGAGGTTCATACTATGTAAGGGTTGGTATAGCACGCAGTTGAGCTGCATTGTAGTAGGGAGATAGGTGCGGTAATGTCGGCCCCCCTCTTGATGTTGAGGCATATAGAATTTGCTGTGGAACCCGATGTTTCTTGCCTTCCCACACAAAATCTAAGACGTCCTTTTGAAAAGACCTCAGGTCTGAGGTTGGTATTTTTACCGGTAGGGTACTGAAATGGTATAGCAGTTTCGGTAGCAGTGTAATTTTTACCGATGTAAGCCTACCTGTGAAGGAAAGCCGTAAAGCTTGCAATCTTTTCATTTGAGACCGCAAGGACTGGAACAGCGGTTTATAGTTAGTTACATAGAGTGAGGATGTTTTAGGGAGTGAGATAGATGCCCAGGTATTTCAACTTGTCCACTTTCCAATTATATGGAAAGGAGGTCTGCAACGAGGTTAAGGCTTTGGTGGGCACATTTACGGGTAAGACTTCAGTTTTGCTTAAATTTAGCTTATAGCCTGATACCATCGATTAGCGATGCAGAGCTTCTCGTAAGTTGGGCAATGACAGCAACGGTTTTGTCACTGTGAGAATGACGTTGTCTGTGAATAGGGCTCTTTTAAAGTCTTGTGTGCCTATCCTTATCCCTGTAATATCCTGTGACCTACGTATTTGAGCCGCAAGGGGTTCAATGCATAGTGTGAATAGGAGAGGGGATAGCGGGCATCCCTGTGTGGTTCCATTACGTATCTGAAAGGGCGCTGACGTAGCCGATTGTAGTTTTACGGAGGCTGAAGGGGTAGTGTATAGGGCTCTCACTGCCTGCGCAAATGGGCCGCTAATCCCTATATGAGCCAATGTCGCATGAAGAAAGGGCCATCCTAGCCTATCAAAGGCTTTTTCGGCGTCTAAGCTTATAAGTAAGGTTTCAAGTTTTTCAGTGTTTACTATATCAATGAGGTCTATGAGTCTACGCGTGTTATCCCCTGCCTGTCTGTTTAAATATATTCCGACTTGATCATTATTAATAATCGTGGGTAGATAAGTTGCGAGTCCGTTAGCTAAAGTCTTGGTGAAGATCTTAAAATCTGAATTAAGAAGGGCGATGGGTCTATAATTGGAGCATCACCTACTGACTTTGTCCGGTTTTGGAAAAACTGTGATGTGTGATGATAAAAACATGTACGGGATGGTATCTCCATGTAAGAAACCATTGTAAAGGTCAGTCATATGCGGGATAAGGGACTCTACATATGTCTTGTAGTATAAGTAGGTAAAGCCATCCGGACTCAGTGATTTACCTGTCGGGAGGGCACGGATAATGTCCCGTACTTCCTTCTGGGTAATATCCACGTTCAATTCCTGTAGTGCTTTCGCTGTGATACGTGGCAAAGCACTTTCGTCCAAATAATTTTGAATTCGGGAAGCTAAAACCCCGTCCGTAGTATTGAACGCCGGGTCGGATAGATTATATAGATCGTTATAGTAGTCCCGGAATACTTTAGCCATCACCTCGGGGTGATGTTGTAGTGTACCCCCACTATCTCTTATGGAAGTCAACCTCCCCATGCCCATGTTTGTTTGTAATTTACGGGCCAGTAGGGTATGGGCCTTGTCTCCCCTTTCATAAAAACGCTGTTTTAAATAGGTCGTAGATACCGCTACCTTCTGGAGCTGTAGATGACGTAGGTGTGCTCTGATCTTAATCAGTTGACTGTGCATAGATTTGGAGGGGTTAGTGGTGAGCTGCTGTTTCAGTCCTATGATTTCATCTTTCAATCGTTTTGTGGTGGCCTGTCTGTCCTTCCTAAGCTTAGAAGCTAAAGCTATACAATGCCCCCGAATAGTAGCTTTATGAGCTTCCCAGATGGTCGATTGTTGTGGGACCGATCTCCCATTGAGGTCAAAATAGGTATCTATAGCATTTTTTACGTCTTGTTTAGTGGATTCGTCTTTAAGGAGACCTTCATTAAGTCGCCAATGACACCTTTTGACCTGGGAGGGATCCAGATTGACTGTCATGTCAATGGGGGCATGGTCTGACCATGAGATAACCCCTACTTCTGAAGTTGCTAAGTTTCGTAAAGTCGGGGTGTTCACCAAGAAATAATCTATCCTAGTATGTGTGTGATGAACTGCTGAATAGAAGGTGTAGCATCTCTCTGAGGGGTGAAGCACACGCCATGAATCTAGCAATGAATGTTGTCTGAGCAGGCGTCGAAAATGGCTAGATGTATACTCTGCCGCCTTAGGTGCCGTCCGTCCCATATATCCTATGTGGTCAAAAGCCATAGAATAAGGTATGTTAAAGTCTCCCCCAACAATGCGGTAGGTATGCTTCCATTTAGCGACTTTCGTCAGGAGTTTAGTGAGAAAATGTATCTGTCCCGTATTAGGGGCATATACGTTGCAAATTGTGGCAGGAGTTCCCTGCCACGTGCCATGTAGAATTACATACCGCCCTTGTTTGTCTGTGAGTACTGTGTCTGGTTTAAAGGAACAAGAGTCTTTGAGTAATATTGCAACCCCTGCCTTTTTCTTCAAGTGGGAGGCTGAATACGCCCGTGGATACAGGGAGGACAGAAATTTAAAGGTGTTCTGGGGCGTAAAATGTGTCTCCTGCAAAAAGACTATATCTGAATGAGAGTTTTTTAGTTCCCGATAGGCCAAATTACGTTTGAAAGGAGAGTTCAATCCCTTTACATTAAGGGAGAACTATTTATGGGTGGAAGTGGCCATCATAGTGTTGGGATGAAGTTAGAGCCCTGCAGAGACATCACAACGTGTCTGCTTCTCCCCTCAGAGAAAGCGCCCAAAAGACTAACCTGACGTCCATAGGTCCAAAAGAGATATCGCTTCAACCATGGTTTGCGGAATGAGATTGAGAATGAGGAAAGTAGGATAAGAGAACAAAAATTATAATCTATGGTCTAGAAAGTAACCTTAGTAAACTTTGATCTTTGATCTAACAGCCTGTGAATATATGCCAATATAAAAGTAACAAATTGTAAATGAACTATAGTGGGCACTTCCAGCTACGTTATCTTTGACTAATGGCCCATCAGCTTCTCAACGTGGACGCCGTGGAGTAGAGGCAGGAAGAGGCTAGGAAGATCTGCTAGTAGGAGTGGACGTGGAAGTCATTTGATCGAATCTGGCGTTCCGTTTGCCTGGGGTAATTCTCTGCCATTGGAGCGGTTCCGGACCCATTTTGGGTAGTGGGTCCCAACCGGTCAGGGTCGGGCATGTGAGTCTAAGATCAGAGCAAAAGGCTGGTAGGTCTTCCGGAACTCTCAGAGTGGAGCTCTTGCCATCTCTAAGGGCTGTAAGGCTGAACGTGTATCCCCAACGATATGGGATATTGTTATCCCTAAGTAATGTGAGCAATGGTTGTAGGCATCGGCGTTGCTGTAGGGTATACCACGAGAGATCTTGATATATCTGTATGGGAGCACCATCGAATTCCAGGGACCTCAAATTGCGAGCCTTCCTGAGCATTTCCTCTTTCACCGTGAAGTAGTGGATCCTTCAAATCACATCTCTTGGCGTTGACGAGGATCCCCTCGGGCGCAGCGCCCTGTGTGCACGGTCCATTTCTATGTTGTGGGAGGAGGGATTGCCCAGCACATTATTGAATAGCGTTTGGAGGGTTTCCTGAAGGTCCTCGGTGGTAGTGGCCTCTGGTAACCCTTTGATCCGCAGGTTGTTACCTCTACCCCGATTGTCCAGGTCTTCAACCCTGCGTTGTAGCTCCCGAATCGCAGAGGATTGATAAACGTATTGAGATTGTATTTTGTAGACGTCCTGTTTCGTAGTCTGGAGGTCCTCATCTACCTCTGTCACCTTCTGAGAGAGATGATGAAAATCATTTCGGAGTAGTTGAATCTCGGATTTACAAGTTTCTCTGACTTCATGAATAAGGAGCCGAAAGTCCTTCTTTGTGGGGATATGTTTAATACATCCCCTCCAGGACGTGTAATCCGTCTCCTCTGCGTCTGAGTCAGATTTCTCAAAAGTGGTTTCCGCCATGTGTCGTTTAGTTGGAGCTTTATGAGCTGAAGATGGAGTTGTATGGGTGTTTGTAGGTCTATTGCCATCTTTGGGCTGTGTGGACTTCATGTGTGTTGCCGCCAGAGGGCTCTGTTCCGCCGTTAATGGGAGAAGCTGCTGTGGTAGAAGCCCATGGTGAAGGGTCCTAGAGTCCTGGAAACGCCTCCCACTCGAGTCCCTGGATCGAGGATGCCTCTGAGGCCTAGGCGTTGCATTTGGAGGGAGAGCCCATGTCTGTAAGGGTGACGACGGAGGGGTAGTCGGGAGCTGAATTGGTGTCTCTGGACTTGCAGGCATGCCAGGTAGGTCTCCTGTATGTGACCCCGTTGCTTGTGTCTCTCCCGGACCTACTTGCGTAGGTGAAGGCCAGGCCGCCACCCCCCTCTCTAGTCCCCATATACTCACTGCTTCCTCCGCTTCCCTTGCTATGTCCCGTCGGGCAGTGCTGAGGATAACCGCATCCGCGGTCGGCGACTCCGGAGATCCCGTGGAGCTGTAGGAAGGGGATGATGAGATCTCTGCCCTCTGATCCGCCCAAAGCTGCAAGCAGGTTGGGTGTCCGTCTGAGTCACGAGGCTGTTCCCGGCGGCGCCATCTTGCTTGGGGGACTTTCAGCAGCTTCATGGGGGTCAAAGAAGGATTTGATTGACGCCGGCTGCTTGTGCTTTTTCCCCCGATGATTGTGACGACTTGTTGGACTTGCGGGGTCCATTTTTGCCCATTTTGGAGTCTCTTTGTAGGCTGTTAGATAGTTCAATAGAACGTCTCTGGACGGAGCCTCCAAGAAGTGCGACTTGCTCAGGCCGCCATCAAGCCACGCCCACACTTCTTGTAATTCTGACGTCATAATGCATTCACAGCAGCCAATCAGCAATCACCCATGAGAGTCAAGTGAATTTTGAATTCCAGCAGGCAGTCAGCAACCAACTGTTACTTCTTGTAATTCTGACGTCACATTGCATTTACAGCAGCCAATCAACAATCACCACTGGGAGTCAATTGAATTTTGAATTCTAGCAGTCAGTCAGCAATCAACTGTCACTTCTTGTAACTCTAACATCACAATGCATTCACAGCAGCCAATCAACAATCTCCCCTGGGAGTCAATTGAATTTTGAATTCCAGCAGGCAGTCAGCAACCAACTGTTACTTCTTGTAATTCTGACGTCACATTGCATTTACAGCAGCCAATCAACAATCACCACTGGGAGTCAATTGAATTTTGAATTCTAGCAGTCAGTCAGCAATCAACTGTCACTTCTTGTAACTCTAACATCACAATGCATTCACAGCAGCCAATCAGCAATCACCCCTGAGAGTCAATTGAATTTTAAATTCCAGCAGGCAGTCAGCAACCAACGGTCACTTCTTGTAATTCTGACATCACATTGCATTCACAGCAGCCAATCAACAATCACCACTGGGAGTCAATTGAATTTTGAATTCTAGCAGTCAGTCAGCAATCAACTGTCACTTCTTGTAACTCTAACATCACAATGCATTCACAGCAGCCAATCAGCAATCACCCCTGAGAGATAGTTGAATTTATTTTTTTTAATATATATATATTTTTTCCCCCCATAAAAATGCAATTATACAAACATTCATAAACATTAGTTTCACATTATTTCTTAATTGTAATATTATTTATAGCTCTAATTGAGATAACTACAACTTCCACCCACTTCCAATACCCATCACTAGTCATCCATCATATTTTACTTCCTCTATCACTCTCTTCTCCATCCTAAATCCCATTCTTATGGTTTCTAAGGGGGGAGAAGGGGGGAGTGGGAAAGAGGGGTAAAGAGAGTGTACCCATCACTTATGCTTCATTTAGAATACCCCTCTAGTGTTTCTGACTTCTATAACCCATAATATTTATGTAAACCTTACTATGTCCCCTTATATTGTCCGCGTTCCTCTATTCTTATTATTATTTCCCTCATGTGTTCACTAGTGTTTTAACTAAACAATATACAATCAATAATAAACCCTTTATTTCAAACATAAACCTTATTCTTCCTCCCCACTTCCTTATCTGCCCACGTTAGATGCCGCCAATGGGACGACATGGGGGTTGCATAGTGGGAGCATGGAGGGGGGACAGTTGGAGGTTCTGAGAGAAAGAATTGCCCCTGACAGTCTGAGGAGCTTCACCAGTACAAGGTACGATTGGGACGGATGCTTGGCTTCCTTGCTTTCGGACTGCCTCCCCCCGGCGCTCCTGTCTCCTGGTTGGGTGGGGAGACTCCCTGCAGATGGATATTCAATTACCGGAAAAAGAATAATTAAGTTAACCTCTCCAAATCTTCCTGACGAAGCCTCGGCGAAACGCGTTGAAGATTGGAGCAAGCACAGAATCATGGCTGAACTAATGATATATAGAACAATTATGTACAATTAATCATGCAAATAAGATATGAATACAATGAGGGCAATGACCAATATATGAATTTATAATCATGGTTTCTGTGTGGGTTCCAGGGAGGTTATTTATGGTGTATACATCTATTTATGGTTTTTTATATGGATGAATTTTAGCATATTTATATGTATAGACATTATGAATTGAGTATATTAAAAATGGAATTTTATTATATATATGAATCAATTGACTTTATTATTGGATCAATTCCCTGCTATTCTCCAGTGGTCACCACAAAGCCCCTTTCTTTCTCTTTCCCCCTTTTTTTGATATATATTGCATATATAGGGGTGGTGTCCCAGTTTGTGTGATGGTTCCTAATTTTTGTATTACAATTGTTATTCCTCCCCACTTCCTTATTTATTTTGGTCCTACTGTTATTATGTATTCTAACTACTATTGAATTGCTTACTTTCCTATACCCTGTGTGTGCTGCCTTCCCCTTCTATTTCTTCTATATATACCACGTGGCCTCACTTCTTAATCCCTTCTTCACATTTCCCCTCCTCTCCATAGAACCATCTTCATTCCTTTCTGTCTTTCATTCATATAGGTCATATACTATGTTTATCTAAATAGTCTTATAATCATATATTTCTTTATTCCTATTTGACCATATATGCATTACCCCTAATCCTTTTTCAATTGCTGCCTTTAACCTTTCAGCATTTTCTCAAATTCCTCCAATTGTCTAAATGATTCCCATTTCTCCCATATCAGCTTATAACTATCATTCCTATCTGTATCCTTTGCACTTAGTTCTTCCATATACCTTATTTCTTCTATAGTATTTGCCCATTTTTCTTTTGAGGGTGGGATTGTTCGTTTCCAACCCCATGATATACTTATTTTTGCGGCTACCAACATAAATCTTAAAATATCATTTTTAATTTTTTTTATTGGGCCTCGTATCAAGGTTAATAATGCAGTTAGAGGATCCTTTTCAATATTTGTTGCCTCCACACGGCTGTATATTTCAAACACTGACTCCCAGAATGGTTGTAACTAGCGATGTCCCGATGCCACTTTTTCAGGACCAAGTACAAGTACATCCCCTCATGTACTTGCCGATACAAATTAACGATACTTTTTCTTAAAGGGACAAGTGACTTTAAATGATCCATAGTACAACTAAATGTTATGTACTATGGATCATGGTTTAACCTATTCATGTTAGCAGGGGAGAATTGTAACTCTATTGCTGGAGTGTAGTGGAGGTGTGTGCTGTATATATGTACTACATATACATTACACACGTCCAGGACACTATAGCAATAGATTTACAGCCAGCCCCGTCCCAGGTTCCTTTACTCACAGTTTTACTCTGATCCCCGTAGCCTCATGCGGTGCCTCTTGTAGTCGGCGCTGGGCAGGATCCTTGCAACGAAGACTGTGAGAGACAGAGCTGTGTGGTTACCGCTGATAAACAGGGACACACAGGCTCTCTGCAGCGCTGTATAGAGAGACAGACGCTAAATCGGAGGGGACTTGATCGAGTGCCTGCAGAGAGGTCCAGTGACGCGGTGACCGCAAAGGATGTCGAGGCCTAGTTGCACGGCCAAACCAGCCGTCGGAGTGATCCAGCCGCCCAGCTGAGAGAGAGGCCAGACGGAACCAACTGAGATGACTACAGGCATCCTGAATGAGTGAAGACTTTCTATCAAGGACCCGGGTGACTTCCCCTACTGAACCTGAGCTGCAGAGGGATAGAGGACATCCAGCATCTGCTATCAGTTTCATCTGTTCCAACTGACCTGAGGATTGGTGAGAGGCCTCTGGCCACATTGAGAACCTGTTTGCTGTTCATATCTGCACTACAGTAAGGGCCCCATTGCCGGCTAGCTTAGGACACCACTACTGGCCAGTAGACTAGGAACGGTTGGGCATTGCTAAAGGGAAACCGTAAAGGGACACACACCCCATTACCGGGCGGACATTTAAAGACAATTGGCCTCACATACATCAGTGCTGACAGCATATAGCTGCAGTTACTGAGTTGCAGAGTGCCTCAGCCTGCTGCTACACATTATTGTTGGTGATTGTTGTCATTACTATTGTATCATAGTTGTTCAACTCTGATTTGTCAGTAAATCTGCTATAAAACTGTTCAAAGGTGTGTTGGTGTGCTATGGATCCACGATTTGGGCAGTACATTGGTGTAGGGGGATAGAAATATCCGGTTATTCAGCGGCTCCTTCGGGGGTGAGCGCTACACAAGACCTGCCAAACACGTGTATATGAGATGTTCTCATCTTTCAGTAAGGAGAACACTTGCATACCGGGTGGAAATTGTGGATTTCCCACTATGGGAGTCAGGGGCCCGGGTCTGCCACATAGATTATATTTAATTATAGACCTATTCCATATCTGCATTACCGATTTCACCAAAAGTGGCATATTTAAAATATGTGGTCTATTCTCTTTTAGTAACCAGGAAATACTCGTCAGAGGTATGGAAGAGATATCCATCTCTAATTTTACCACCCTTTTATTCTGACTATTATGTAACCAATCCAATAATCTTGATATTAAGGCCGCTTTATGATAAAGTGCAACGTCCGGGATTCCCAATCCTCCTCTTTGTTTTGATCTCATTAAAGTTTTTACACTAGTTCGAGGGTTTTTGTTAGCCCATACGAATTTCATTGCTGCTGATCTTAGTTTTTTGAAAAAGGTATCTGGCAATAGAATGGGTATCGTCTGGAATCTATACAAAATTTTAGGCAAGATGTCCATTTTTAGGACGTTCACTCGTCCCATCCAGGACATTCGTATATTACTCAATGTATTAAATTGGGCAAAAATCTTGCCAGACCAATCACTGTAATTAATATCATAGAGTGTATTGAGATCCTTAGGGATATTAATACCCAGGTATACAAAAGAATTAGGCTGCCATTTAAATGAATAACTTTCCTTTATGCTAAGTTTTGTTTTATCCGTTAGGGATATATTCATGAATTCTGACTTGGATAGATTTATATGAAAATTACTCAGGTCCCCATATTCCTTTAGTTCTTTAATATTATTAGGGATTGTTGTTAATGGGGAAGTTATGAAGAAAAGTAAATCGTCTGCATATAATGCCATTTTATGTTGTTGTGTTTTTAATTGGATACCTTTTATTGATGGATTTTGTCTTATAGTAGCAGCTAGTTGTTCCATCACTATGACATATAGTAATGGTGATGGGGGGCATCCCTGCCGGGTTCCATTTAAAGATTGGAAACGGGGCGGACAGCTCCCCATTCACCCTTACTCTTGCAGTTGGTTGTGTATATAATGCCATTACCTTAGATACAAATATCTCACCCAACCCCATTTTTAAAAGTGATTCCCTAAGAAAGGTCCAATTTACTCCAGGTTAATTATTTGGGGGAGGACTTTTTTTAACCTGGCCACCAACACTTTAGCATAAATCTTCAGATCGATATTTATAAGAGAAATTGGACACAAATGTCCACATTCTGTTAAGTCTTTACCTGGTTTAGGTAGCACCGATATATGTGCTTCCATTGTCTGTGTAGGGAAGGGACTATTCTCTGTAACTAAGTTGCAGGTCTTTGTAAAGATAGGTATTAACTGTTCTTCAAACTGTTTATAAAATCGTGCTGTAAACCCATCTGGCCCAGGAGCCTTGCTAATTTGTAGTGTAGATATTGCTTCTTTCATTTCCTTTTCTGAAAATATCAAATTCATATTTTCTCTGTCCTCGATATCTATTACAGGCAGATCTGCTTCTGCTATATAATTCTTTATTTTTTATCTGTATTTATTTATTGCCATATCTGCATATTTCCCTCTTATTGAATACAATGAGGCATAGTAATTTCGAAATGTTTCTGTTATCTCGGACGGGGAATATTTTACATTCGACTCCCTATCTTTAATACGCAATATATTAGTATTAGGGTTTCTTGGATGTATTTTCTGGGCTAGTGACCTCCCGCATTTATTACCTACTTCCAGGGCCATCTTTAACGCAGGGCAAAGAGGGCACTTGCCCCGGGCCCTGTCATGGTTGTGGGGCCCAAAGCAGATGCCCCTTGAGCCCGCTGCCCGCCGCGGTCGTACCGTAGAATCAGCACAGGAAAAAAAAACCTTCCTGCATGTTGGCAGGAAGGTACCAAAACATCACATTAGATGGAGGGGTTAGGACGTACCAACTGTTTCGTACGGAACAGTTGGTACGTCCCAAACCCCCCATCCAATGTGATGTTTTGGTACCTATGAGGTGGGGAGCCTTTGCGAGGACAGCACTCAAGTGTCGGGCCCCTATTATTCTTTGCCCTGTCGGAACAGCACATCACCTCGCTCGCAGTCAGGTAACGTTGTGAGCTCTCAGCCCTGCCGCTGTCAAACTGAGACTCTCAGTTTGACAGTGACAGGGCTGAGCGCTCATACGTTTCCTCGATCGTCTGTACGGTCCATCCACTCGGTCTTCTGGAGCTCGGCCCATCAGCCAATGAGAAGAGACCTCACCCCTCCCATTCACCACACGAGGATCTCTGGCTGGGAGTTTGGAGTTTATCTTCAGCAGCAGATGGAGACTATGTCAGCACGCTCCTGCCAGCTCCCGCCCCCGAGACACGGCCAGCACAGTACTGGTGAGTGGCGGCCTGGAGAGCCCTGAGGAGAGCGATGTGGAGAGCGCTGGTGGGGTCCAACAAGGCTGGTTAGATCCAACAGTGCCCTGGTGAGACCCCCCACAGGCCTGCAACCCTGGTGAGGCCCCCACGGAGCCCTGGTTTAGCCAGGCCTCTGCGGGGTCTCACCAGGGCTCTGAGGGGTCTAACCAGGCTGGTGAGACCCCACAGAGCCCTGGTGAGACCCTACAGATCCCTGGTGAGACCCCACAGAGCCCTGGTGAGACCCTACAGATCCCTGGTGAGACCCCACAGAGCCCTGGTGAGACCCTACAGATCCCTGGTGAGACCCCACAGAGCCCTGGTGAGACCCTACAGATCCCTGGTGAGACCCCACAGAGCCCTGGTGAGACCCTACAGATCCCTGGTGAGACCCCACAGAGCCCTGGTGAGACCCTACAGATCCCTGGTGAGACCCCACAGAGCCCTGGTGAGACCCTACAGATCCCTGGTGAGACCCCACAGAGCCCTGGTGAGACCCTACAGATCCCTGGTGAGACCCCACAGAGCCCTGGTGAGACCCTACAGATCCCTGGTGAGACCCCACAGAGCCCTGGTGAGACCCTACAGATCCCTGGTGAGACCCCACAGAGCCCTGGTGAGACCCTACAGATCCCTGGTTTAACCAGGCCTCTGTGGGGTCTCACCAGGGCTCTGAGGGGTCTAACCAGGCCGTTGAGACCCCACATAGCCCTGGTGAGACCCTACAGAACCCTGGTGCTGGTGAGAATAAAGGCCTGTAGGGTGCTGGTGAGAATAAAGGCCTGTAGACCCTACAGATCCCTGGTGAGACCCCACAGAGGCCTGGTTAAACCAGGGATCTGTAGGGTCTCACCAGGGCTCTGTGGGGTCTCACCAGGGCTCTGCGGGGTCTCACCAGGGCTCTGTGGGGACTGGTTAGACACCACAGAGCCTGGTAAAACCCCACAGAGCCCTGGTTAAACCAGGGCTCTCTAGGGTCTCACCAGGGCTCTGTGGGGACTGGTTAGACACCACAGAGCCTGGTAAAACCCCACAGAGCCCTGGTTAAACCAGGGCTCTCTAGGGTCTCACCAGGGCTCTGTGGGGTCTCACCAGGGCTCTGAGGGGTCTAACCAGGCCGTTGAGACCCCACATAGCCCTGGTGAGACCCTACAGAACCCTGGTGCTGGTGAGAATAAAGGCCTGTAGACCCTACAGATCCCTGGTGAGACCCCACAGAGCCCTGGTTATACCAGGGCTTTTTATGGTCTTACCAGGGCTCTTTTGGGTTTCACCAGGACTGGTGAGACCCCACAGAGCCCTGGTGAGACCCCACAGAGCCCTGGTGAGAATAAATACCGCAACGACCACCAGAGATCCCCGCACTGACCACCTGAGAGTCATCCTGAGACCCTGGAGACATGATGCCAAAAGTGGCATTTACGGCCGATATGTTTCTCAGGGGGGTTTTGCAGGATCTGTGTTGAGCTTTGTAGGATCCGTAGTTGGCTCTGCAGTCTGCAAAGCCCGCCACAGATCCTGCACAGCCCCCCTGAGATCCGTCAGTCTGCAGGGTCTTGGTGCAGGAGCTGTAGTGTGCTCTGCAGGGTCTCAGTGTGGCTGCGCAGGATTTGTGGTGGGCTCTGCACACCATTCCCCTCGCAGAGCTCACCACAGATCCTGCAAGCCCCCCTGAGACCACAGCCTTCCTGCCACGCTAATAGTGGAACATTTCCAAAGCTGGATACAGCGTGTGCACTGCATCCAGCGACTGTCAAGTTACGGGAAAATTATTAAACCGCAGGGAGTGGGGTAAACTGAGTGTTGGGTGCCTGAGTTTTGCCTTGCCTAGGGCAGCCACAAACCAGAATACACCGTGTGTGTGTGGCAGCCCGACAAAGAGAGAGACTGCAGAGAGAGAGAGACTGCAGAGAGAGAGAGACTGCAGAGAGAGAGAGAGAGACTGCAGAGAGAGAGAGACTGCAGAGAGAAAGAGACTGCAGAGAGAGAGAGACTGCAATGAGAGAGAGAGAGAGACTGCAGAGAGAGAGACTGCAGAGAGAGAGAGACTGCAGAGAGAGAGAGAGACTGCAGAGAGAGACTGCACAGAGAGAGAGAGACTGCACAGAGAGAGAGAGAGACTGCACAGAGAGAGACTGCAGAGAGAGAGACACACACAGCTGGGAGAGAGACTGCAGAGAGACAGAGATACTGCAGAGATATCCAGAGGGAGAGACTGCAGAGACAGAGAGAGACTGCAGGATGAGAGAGAGTTAGAGAGACTGCAGGATGAGAGAGAGTTAGAGAGACTGCAGGATGAGAGAGAGTTAGAGAGACTGCAGGATGAGAGAGAGTTAGAGAGACTGCAGGATGAGAGAGAGTTAGAGAGACTGCAGAATCAGAGAGAGAGAGACTGCAGAATCAGAGAGAGAGAGAGAGAGAGAGAGACTGCAGAAACAGAGAGAGAGAGAGAGAGAGAGAGAGAGAGAGAGAGAGACTGTAGAATCAGAGAGAGAAAGACTGCAAAATCAGAGAGAGACTGCAGAATCAGAGAGGGAGAGACTGCAGAATCAGAGAGAGAGACTGCAGAATCAGAGAGGGAGAGACTGCAGAATCAGAGAGGGAGAGACTGCAGAATCAGAGAGGGAGAGACTGCAGAATCAGAGAGGGAGAGACTGCAGAATCAGAGAGGGAGAGACTGCAGAATCAGAGAGGGAGAGACTGCAGAATCAGAGAGGGAGAGACTGCAGAATCAGAGAGGGAGAGACTGCAGAATCAGAGAGGGAGAGACTGCAGAATCAGAGAGGGAGAGACTGCAGAATCAGAGAGGGAGAGACTGCAGAATCAGAGAGGGAGAGACTGCAGAATCAGAGAGGGAGAGACTGCAGAATCAGAGAGGGAGAGACTGCAGAATCAGAGAGGGAGAGACTGCAGAATCAGAGAGGGAGAGACTGCAGAATCAGAGAGGGAGAGACTGCAGAATCAGAGAGGGAGAGACTGCAGAATCAGAGAGGGAGAGACTGCAGAATCAGAGAGGGAGAGACTGCAGAATCAGAGAGGGAGAGACTGCAGAATCAGAGAGGGAGAGACTGCAGAATCAGAGAGAGAGAGACTGCAGAATAACCAGGGCCGCCGTCAGGGGGGTATGGCCGATACTCATGTCAGGGGCCCGGAGCAGCCTCCAGGGCCTGCCCGTGACTGTTACATGAGTATCGGCCGACGGTGAAGGGCGAGGAGGTGGCCGGCCCCCGCAGCAGCGGTGGAGGAATGGCTCTAGCAGCATGGGGCCCCAGCAGTGCCGTTCCAGCGGCTTCAAGACAAGCTGGGGCCCCATCAGCGACGCTGCTCTGAAGGCCGATAGTCCAGCGGCCGGGTTGGGAGATGAGGCATTGTGTGCAGGTTAGTGGCGGATTCCCAACCCCCCCTCCTCAGAGCCGTTCCCTGGCTCTCCCTCTACAGCTGTCACAGACTTTATTACGGTTCAGTGTAAAAAACCGGCACAGTACAAATCATGATACGTGATATGATTAAATTCGCTCTCCCTGGACGCAATGATTGTGCATTCAGGGAGAGTGTTTTCTAACCGCATGTAATCATATCACATACCATTATATGCAGTGTGTAGTCGTTTACACGCAGCTGCTGTCACCTGATCATTAACTTGAATAGGTGACAGCTGCCACTTGTAAAGGGGTCTGTGGGGGGCTTTGTCGGGTCTCCGGGGGCTTTGCAGGATCTTTGGGGGGCTTTGCCGGGACTCAGGGGGGATTTGCAGGATTCATAGCAGGCTCTGCAACCTCCAAAGCCCACCAGAGATCCTGCAGAGCCCCCCTGAGATCCTGCAGGGTCTCTGCAGGATCTGCGGGGGGCTTTGCTGGGTCCCAAGGGGGCTTTGCAGGATCTGTGGTGAGCTCTGCAAGGTCTATAGTGGGCAGAGCCCACCACAGATCCTGCACAGCCCCCTGAGACTGCAGGGTCTCAGTTGGGCTTGGCAGCCTGAGACCCTGCAGAGCCCACCAGAGATCCTTCACAGCCCACCTGAGACCCTACAAAGCCCACCACAGATCATGTAAAGCCCACCACAGACCTTGCAGAGACCACAGCCGGGTGGGGTAAATTAAGTGTGTGTGGGGCGC
>NW_017307750.1:403637-405340 GCF_000935625.1 Nanorana parkeri
GAGAGAGACTGCAGAATCAGACAGAGAGAGAGAGACTGCAGTATCAGACAGAGAGAGAGACTGCTGAATCAGACAGAATGAGCCAGAGTCACCCGTGGGGGGGGGGGCATTATCGTGTAAGAGCTCTTTTGTACCGAGACTGATGTGAGTGAGTGGCTCAGGGCTCTAGATACAACACTGCGGTATATGTCAGAGCTATAAATATGTACAATATTAGTGTCACTGCAGGGAGGGGGGGACCATAGAGTGTAAGCTCCTCTGTACATAGACCGATGTGATTGGGTCAGTGTTCTCTGTACAGCACTGCAATATATGTTTGAGCTATAATAGTATCAGTGCGGGGGGCATTAGAGTGTGAGCTCCTCTGTACAGAGACCGATGTGGCTTGCTCAGTGTTCTCTGTACAACACTGCAGTATGTGTCATAGCTATGAATATGTAGAATAATAGTGTGTCGCTGTGGGTGCATTAGTGCCCAAGTTCCATCGTACAGAGAATGATGTGACTGGCTCAGTGGCCAGTGTTCTCTGTACAGCACTGCAGTATCTGTCAGAGCTATAAATATGTAGAATAATAGTGTGTCACTGCCGGGGGCATTAGAGTGCAAGCCCCTTACAGATACCATTGCTACTGGCTCAGAATTCTCTGTTCAGCAATGCTTTAGATGCCAGAGCTATAAATATGCACAATAATAGTGTGTCACTGTGGGGTTGGGGGGCATTAGATTAAGTGTAAGCTCCAAGGTACGTAGACTGATGTGTTTGGCTCAGTGTTCTCTGTACAGCACTGCGGAATCCGTCATAGCTATAAATATGTACACTAATAGTGTGTCAATGTGGGGTGGGGGGGGGCATTAGAGTGTACGCTCCCTGGTACCTAGACTGATGTGTTTTGCTCAGTGTTCTCTGTACAGCACTGTGGTATATGGCAGAGCTGTAAATATGTAGAATAATAGTGTGTCGCTGTGGGGTGGGGGACATTAGAGTGTAAACTCCTTTGTACAGAGACTGATGTGACAGAACAAGCCTATCTGGGTTTGTGTTAAGAGGAGTGAGTTGATGACAAGTGGAAGAGGCTCTTTTCTATCAAGGAGTGACCTTTGTGTAAGTCCCCATCTCCTCAGCCTAAGCCCTCAGTCACACTGCTTAGAGCCAACGCATACAGATCCATGCGGCGTGTACGGCCGTATGGGGCCGCAACCGGGAAGTAACGGCATTGCGCACGATTGCACGCAGTAGCCTGTTCCTCTCTATGGGTCCATCTTGTCTGCGTAGGCGTATGGCCGCGTACTACCATAGAGAGGAACAGGCTGCTGCGTCCAATCGCACGCAGCACCAGTCCTTTCTGTGAGCGGCCCGATACGGTCACACATGCCACACGGATCTGTATGGGACTGCTCGGTGTGAAAGCGCCCTTATTCTACACTTAATGCAGCAAAACACTCTGTGGGTAGAAGGCTTTTAGAAGACTCCGGTGTGGATCAGGGAAGCGATCTAGAGAAGAGAAGAGTCATGTATGCAGTCATTGTGCAGGTTGGGCTTTGTGTAATGTGTGCATCCAAGGTGCAGGTGGGGCTGGCTTTGTGAAATGTCCAGGCATTGTTTTTGTGTATGGACGTATCTCTCTCTGTATGTTCTCACATCCTTGTGTATAAATTTTCTTCATGAACTTTCATCTAGAGAGAGAGAGAGAACGTGCAGAGAG
>NW_017307751.1:0-2167 GCF_000935625.1 Nanorana parkeri
AGTTTGAACAACCCGCCCAAACCAACACCTTCCTATTGGTCTTGAAACAGACAGAGTCAGCAGGGATTGGTCCGATAACTTGAAGGGGAGGGCTGATATGTGTGGCCATGCAAAGGAGGACTTGAAACAGGGTCAGCAGGGATTGGTCCGATAACTTGAAGGGGAGGGCGCATATGTGTGGCCATGCAAAGGAGGACTTGAAACAGGGTCAGCAGGGATTGGTCCGATAACTTGAAGGGGAGGGCTGATATGGGTAATGACATAGAGAAGTCCCAGGAGATAATTACATTACATAAACACAGAACAATGCCTTCCTTCCAGACCACGGAGCCGTTTGGAGGGGATTAGCCTTAAGACAAACTGTGAACAATGAAACAAACACAGAGTGATTCAACCCTAAGACAGGGTGGAGGACCCACCACTGTGTAATATAGTCAAGGAAACATGGTTCAGTATTCCAAGGACCATGACAACATGTTAAAAATCCTAGGCATTTGGTCACTCATCCAACCATTACATAATCCAATAATATTTTAGAGCCTCTGTGAACAGGAACGGAATGGAAAATAATTTGCCTATAGTTTTTCTTTTAATAAATATTTGATTGATCTTATGATGATATGAAACCTAAAAATGCTATAAACTGTATGCAAACACGTTACAGTTTTAAGAGGGATGGTTGTGATTAGGAGCAATTTCTTTCTTTCTTTCATAGCATCCCACAAAATCTCATAATCGCGCAGTTTTCCACATTGCCATCTGCAAATTTTTTATACATGATGAAGTCATGCACTATGATGCATTGCTTCAAACTTGATTGTGTCAGCATGCATGCTTGATTTGCACCATAATACACTGCTAAAAATTTAGTGGTGTTAGCATTCATGCTGGAATTCTTGTCCTATCCCAAGTGCTTTGGGTATGTCCTTTTTTTCTAGTTCAGTGCATAGTATAGTAGAAGACAGAATGTATGAACAGAATGGAGGAACATGGTCTTTATTTATCTACATTTAATAATCATATTGCTAATTACCAAATACCAAATTGACTATATCATATTAATCAGCACATAGCTTAAGCATGTTGTAACTAGTAATGCTGTCATATTTGGATACCTAAAACCAATGTACATGAGCTTTGTCAACCTGAAATGGTCTCATGGGTATAAAAGTATTAATTCCTGTTTTTGTGTATCACAAACACCAAAAGAGTTATCTGAAATGTCTCTGTTTTTAATTTAAACTAGACATTTTGTTTCCAGAGAGTATATTCGGCTGGTACTATCTATTAGTATCTTTATGGTATCTACTTTGGTTTTCAAATGTCAGTAAGGAAACAATTGAAACAACCACCTTTAATTAATAAGAATGTTTCTTATCACCTTTACATTTATGGTAGTTTTATTACTAAACATTAAAGGAGAACTATGGGGTTCTATCTTTTTTTATGAATGCATTTCTTAGGCTAAATAAGTAAATAATGTAATTTACTGTAATTAGCCAAAATGCACAGGAAGGCTGTAAAACCTTATTTTAGGTGGTGGGCGGACACTCACGCTGCTCACCCCTCGTGAGCCCTCACTCTGCTCTCTTAGCAGTCTGTACCGCAGGTCCTAGGGTCACCGACCTTCCTGACCTCTCCCAGCCACCCCTGGCTGTTCCGTGTGCGTCTAGCATGCACCCGAGGTGGTCTGTGTCCGTGTGCTCCCTGCACACACACAACTCCAACACTCCCCTGAGCACTCGGCTGGCTTCCTGATAAGGCTGCTCTCAGCCACCTGATTAGCCCAGGCTGGTCATTGGCAACACCTGGCCCCAGGACTGGAGATCTCATCCCACCCAGAGCTCTACGAAATCTCCAGAGCTCCAGATCCCAGCTGCAAATAGGAAAACCTGGAATAACCTGAAAAGCCAGGTTCTTCCTTATAACCTGCTTTACTTTCTGGACCCTCTCAGCCCCTTTGGCTGAGAGTCCTGGGTGCCAAGGTCGCCATCCTCCACCGTGGCATTGGCTTACACTGCCACACATCCCCCCCCCCCTTTGTTCGCATCCGGAGGAGCGGACACACCAAAAACTGCCTGACCATCTAACCCCTCTCACAGACTTTTCCCTTTTGTCTCCGGTCTTGTCAAACAGTCCGTCATCCATAAAGGGGAACCCTGACCCC
>NW_017307751.1:2813-19918 GCF_000935625.1 Nanorana parkeri
TCCCTGTCTAACCCAGGAACCTCATTTCCCACCAATACAATATTTTTATCGGTTTCCATTTTGTTGGGCAGAATCCCATGTTTGTTTATCTCTGGGGTCTCAGACAATACATCTTCCCCTGGAGACGACAAACGTTTGAGCAACGCATCCCAATCTATGCTGTCTGGGTTCCCATCAAACGTATCCCATCCTTTCAATACCTCCCTCCCAGGAGACTCCAACGGCTGTGTATTAGACATTAACCCCTCAGTTACCATAACAGATGGGATGTCCCTGTCTTCATACACATCCTGCTGCTTTACCAGACTTCCATTACCCTGAGCTGGTGGCACTACATCACCCAGCTGAACATTATCCACATTACCCTGGGGAATCTCTGACTCCTCTTTTACCATACTATCATTATTGGGCAGAGCGGTATCTGTAGAGGAACCAGACCTTGTGGCGCAATCATCTCCCACAGTAACCTCACAGTATACCCTCTCCTCTGACAACTGCTCTAATGGCTGACCCTCCTTTGGTGCAACCAAATCATTACGTTTAACTCTTTCCTGAGTCTTGGACACAATTTCTGCTGCTGTCACAGATCGACTCAACACTTCCGCCAGGTGAGGGAAAACAGCCGCCACATTTGGTGTGCCCTCTCCTGCAAGTCGCGTAGCACTGCTTGAAACAGCCCCCACAGGTGTTGACCGCCAAACTCTTCTGACCATTTTATCACAACAGTCCTTTTTCTTTGATTGCCTCATCCTGACAATCAGTTTTGTGCAATCCACTGCACTTTTGCACACTGTGTTCCACAGTCCACAGAATTTATTTTGGAGCACTGTCTCTTTAAGGACTTGCTTTCTTCCTGCAGGCCTTGACTCACCTGCTTTACACAGCAAGCAATCTCAGAAACAGTTCACCACTTCTTGTCCAGAGACTCCAGTCTCTACACACTCTGCCCTTTCAATGTCAGTTCACTGCATTCAACTTCTTCCTCTTTCCTGGGTCCTGTACCTTCAAGGCCTCTGTGGGAGCATGGCCGGTACAACAGTGTATCCCACTTCTGACACCACTTGTAACAAGGACACTCCACTGTAGTCCAGGTAAATCAAGTAGAATGCAGTTTATTAAAAGGGCAAACACAAAATAGCTTGAAACAGCAGCATAAGACAGTCCTTGTTATGGCTCTGTAGCTTTCCTCAGCTTCAAGACACTCACGCTGCTCACCCCTCGTGAGCCCTCACTCTGCTCTCTTAGCAGTCTGTACCGCAGGTCCTAGTGTCACCGACCTTCCTGACCTCTCCCAGCCACCCCTGGCTGTTCCGTGTGCGTCTAGCATGCACCCGAGGTGGTCTGTGTCCGTGTGCTCCCTGCACACACACAACTCCAACACTCCCCTGAGCACTCGGCTGGCTTCCTGATAAGGCTGCTCTCAGCCACCTGATTAGCCCAGGCTGGTCATTGGCAACACCTGGCCCCAGGACTGGAGATCTCATCCCACCCAGAGCTCTACGAAATCTCCAGAGCTCCAGATCCCAGCTGCAAATAGGAAAACCTGGAATAACCTGAAAAGCCAGGTTCTTCCTTATAACCTGCTTTACTTTCTGGACCCTCTCAGCCCCTTTGGCTGAGAGTCCTGGGTGCCAAGGTCGCCATCCTCCACCGTGGCATTGGCTTACACTGCCACACAACATTAACATCAACATTAACTTAGACACTTGAGCTTCCTCTTGTGGTAAACAAAAACATTCTTGCCATCTGTGCTCCTAGCATTAACAGGTTTCCTAGAGTGGAAAAGGAGCACTGAAATTACCAAAACAGCGCAGAGTGAAGAAATAGGACACAGCAATGTTGTGTGTCTTATGTACAAGCATGGACAGGGAGTAGGGAAGTTAAGCAGCTTAACAATGGGAGACATCTCTATTTATTCATAAGGTAGTAGAAAACTGACTAAAGAAAACTGCAGCCACAGTCCCCTCTCATAGCATGTCAGCAGTAGTGATGAGCAACTGTGCCTTGATTTGATTTGCAGGCAATTATTCAAACTACTTGTAAATTCCATAAATTGCAAACATGTAATCCAAACCCCACTGAAGTCAATGAAGGGGAGAAACTTGACAATCAATTCTGGCCATTTTCAAGAATAGCAGGCAAGGGATTGTCAAACGAAGGGCATGGGGGGCTGGCCACTGCAAAAAAATACATTTACTGGGGTGAGGGTCCTCTTTTTTATGTGAATTTGAGGTGACATGGGAAGAACACTATGGGGTCTATTCACGAACCTGCCAAAGGATCTAGCCGTAGCTTCAGCCGATCCTTCGGCTAGCTTCGGCCCCACAATAGCCCGTACAGCTCCCGAACGTGGCCGAGCGGCTCAGTCGAGCCGAACGCATATGCATCGGCTCGGCTGAGCCGTGCTGAAAGCCGAAGCTGGCCGAGCGGCCGGCCGTTGGCTGGCCGACAGCCTGCTTCTGACAGCTGGGCAGAGCCAGCCGTGATCTTACGGCTGGCTCCGGCCACTTGCAGAGAGATCAGCGTCCCTGGTTACCTGCTAACCAGGGACACTGATCTCCAAACAGCAAACTCTCCCTGGCGCTCCGGGAGTCTCCTGCTCCCGGCCACCGAGGAGAGAAACACTGCTGTTTCTTTTTTTTTCTTAATTCTGACACGGAGCTGTGTCAGAATAGAAAAAAAAAAAACGTTTTTGCCTATTGGAATGCATTGCTAGATTCCTAGAGTCTACGCGCTCCTGTTTGGTCTATTCTCATAGATGCCGAACAGCAGTGAGTGAATAGCCAAATGCCGCTGAGCGGGAGGGACCGAGCAGAACAGAAAAATAGTTTTAAAAGTTTTTTTTTCAAATAGAAAACGATTGTGCGGAGCTAGCAATGACAATCAGCTCCGCCCAATAGTTTTCTATTCGTCGGGGGTTCTGCTGCCGTCAAAGAAAAACTCTCCCGGGCGCTCTGGGAGTCTCCCGCTCCCAGCCGCCCAGGAGAGAAGCACTGATTTTTCTTTTTTTTTTCTTTATTCTGACACGGAGCCGTGTCAGGAAAAAAAAAAAAAGTTTGCCCATAGGATTACATTGCTACATTCCTATTGGCTATTTCAATTTGCAATAGCCAATAGTAAACTAGCATTGTACCCGCCCTCTGCTGCAGTTCTGTATCAGGTCCATCAGCCCCTGCCATGCACACAAATCCATTGTAGAAACAACTGTTTTCTATATGCTCCTGTCACACCACAATGGAGTGGAGAGGTGTGGAGAGGTGTGATCTTTCTAAGCTACCTGACTACATTGCTATGGCCAGCAAGCAGGGCTGGATTTACTCTCTCTGCTTTCCCAAGGCTAGGTTGCTTAATGCGCCCCCTACCCACCAACCCCCCCATGAAGAATGGCAGACCTGCAGGCTGCATGCAAGTGATCTCACCGACAAGTGGTGGCTTCCACACTGTACATTTAGCCCTACTTGCCCAAAGAAGGGCTAAATGTAGAAAACAACTACCCGCCCGGCACCCGGAACTGCATGTCCTGGGCATCGGGAAATAGGAATTCCACTCCCCTGTTGCCCCTCTACTCCGTGTGACCCCAAGGCTGGGCCTTGGTTGACCTTGTGGGAAATCCGGCCCAGCCAGCAAGTGCATTATTAGTAATTGGCTGCTATGGCAGAGAACTACCACATTAGTTTGCTGTTGTTTTCCATCAAGTTCAGCTCATGTCCAGTCAACAGACTCTGATTACTTTTTGAAGCATGTGTACAATTATTAACCACCTCCTGCAGCATGTCTGTCATCCTGACATTCTCCTGGAGTGTATCTGCAGTCTTTATCTATCTTAGAACACATGAGCTGTCTTTTTTAAAGAAGGAATTCATATTTAAGAAATTGTAAAACCATTGTATATCTTGTGAGAAAAATGTTGTTGAGTATAATGTGACTAATTTCAGGAGCTGCACTCAAAGCCTTTAATGCAATTACACCTATAGTGAACTGTCCCCGCCCCACCTTCAAATTTTATACGTGCCTGTCTCCAATCAGTGAAATATTGCCCACAATGCACCAAGCTCCTTGTGAACTTTGCAGCCTTAAAGGAGAACTATGAGATGAGTGATTTCCACTCACCTCATAGTTCTAGCCGACCTGTGACAATGAGACTGTCACAGGTCGGCTCAGTAGATCGGGAGGTGAGCGAACACATACCAGGTTCGCTCACCTCTCGATCCTGTAATTGACGGGATCCGCTGCAGCTGCGGTGTCTCAGTATACCGCGAGCTACTGCTCGCGGTATACTGAGCTTAGGGTAACGGGAGGACGCTAGTTTGTGTCCTCCCGTTACCCTAAGGAGAACTATGGGGAAAAACACTGACCCCATAGTTCGCCTTTAAAGGAGAACGATGGGGTTAAGGCTTTTCCCCATAGTTCTCCTTAGGGTAATGGGAGGACACAAACTAGCGTCCTCCCGTTACCCTAAGGAGAACTATGGGGAAAAACACTGACCCCATAGTTCGCCTTTAAAGGAGAACTATGGGGTTAAGGCTTTTCCCCATAGTTCTCCTTAGGGTAATGGGAGGACACAAACTAGCGTCCTACTGTCACCCTAGGCTCAGTATACCGCGAGCTACTGCTATACTGAGACGCCGAAGTATACCGCGAGCTACTGCTCGCGGTATACTGAGACACCGCAGCTGAAGCGGATCCCGTCAATTACAGGATCGAGAGGTGAGCGAACGCTGGTATGTGTTCGCTCACCTCCCGATCTACTAAGCCGACCTGTGACAGCCTTATTGTCATAGGTCGGCTAGAACTATGAGGTGAGTGAAAAGCACTCACCTCATAGTTCTCCTTTAAAGCTATCCAGCTTATGTCTACACGGGCATACTGCCTTGATATTACAAGGTAAGGAATAAAACCGTTTCCTCCACAAGATATTAGTATGAGTGTGTATATATGTTCTGTCTTCCAAACAGCAGGGATAATGATATGAAACTCCATCCTATTCTATTAATCTTATGTTATGGGTTATGGGTGTTTGCGCAGGTTATAAAAGCCAGATCATATGACTCCTCAAATTTTTCACAAAATACATGTAATTATTAGATCTTACCTGACAAGCACAAAGGTGGACCTGTCACAGATAAAATCCAATGTCCCAGCTTGATTTTCTGCTATTATGGTGTTCCTAATTAGTTAGTTATTATCTATTATCTATTTGAATTATAGAGGGATGGTCCCACACAGGTAGCTGCTTCTGAAAACAATTTTAAGTTGACCTAAGACACTGATAACACTACCACTTGTATTTGTGTTACTTCATTCTTTGTCATTTTATTTAACATAAATGACACAAATACATTTCCAGTTGTTATTTTTCTCTATTTCCATTGTAAAAAAAAACTTGAATTACATGTTTTAATGTATTTCCTTTCTTTGCTGGTTTTACTTTTTGTCAGTTATTGTCAATGGTCAGACATACTTATGTAAAACGTCTAATGTTGTACTGGAAAATGGATCCCCTTTTGCATTGCTTTCCTGGGGAAGGGAATAGCTTTCTTCTTGAGAACTAATTATATGAACTAATGTGGTAAGAAGTGAAGGCTTTGTAGTATATCTATAAGTGTAGAGGACATAGACTAACCACTGCTGGGCAATGTCCTTTCACCCCATGATGAAGTGAATTCTCGCATCTATTCTTTCTGGCCAGTTCCCAGTGTGTATGTTACTGTATGTACTCCATGCACTGTATGCACTCCATTCCTACGTTTTGTCTTTATAATCTTAAGTTCCAAGAGATTGCTAAAACTCATTACCATGTTCCAAGCAACACTCAGAATCTGCTAACTTACCTAGATAATTACATGGGCAGTGTGCTTGTTTATAATTAGCCATAGTTGGAAAGTGTAAGAATGGTGTTCTCTTTCGGGGAACTTTACATGCTATTATAAAAAAAAGTTGCAGAAACAAGAAACTATTTTTAGGGCATGTGGTAAATACAGCAATAAGTGAAATATACTTTAGTTTTTAGAGAGAGCCATCATTTTGACATACAGGTGTTTAAATATACATGTTTATACAGAAGCCTTTGTCAGTAAAGTTTAGTAAAAGGGCTGAGTCTCGCTGCAGACATTTGTGACATTTTGGAGCAGTTTATAAGCCTCTCATTGTACCTTCATTTAGGAAATTAATATAATATGCATGTCCCCATAGCACAAATTGAATTAAATATATTGCACTGTAACATACAGGACTATTTGATGCACCTGCTTTAACTGATTTTTGTTCTATCAAAAGATGAGATTTGCATTTTATGATGTGTTAATGGTGTAAGTGATTCTAGTACTCTAGGATAAATACGTTCTAACTAATGTTTCAATACTTATGCATTTGCTCTTTATACAAGCTGCCAGGGCTTTTATGACAAAGTAAGTTTAAATGTGGATGTGGATAATGCTATTGATACAATATATTTGGATTTTGTTAAAAGGATTCAATACTGTTCAACCTGATAGTCTGGTTCAGAAGTTAAGGATATAATGATTAGGTGATAATATCTGTACTTGACTTGTGTAAAAAAATTAGTTAACAGACTGAAACAAAGGCTAATCATTAACAGTAAATGTCCAAGTGGGCTAGGGTTAGCAGTGGTGAATCGCAGGGATAGGCTCAGTTCTTTTTTGTCTGTGGGATACAATAAATAGAAATCTTACAATTTGTGCTGATGACACAAAGGCATGTTGAATTATTAAAAATCAGTAGGATAGTGACATAAATGTATTATTGAAAATGTATGGTTATTTATCTAGGCAGGGGAATATCAATACCCACAACATATATTTAATAGTACATATTTTGGCAAAACTGAGATAAAAAAAGGACTTGGGAGTACTGGTTAACAAGATTCTAAACATTACCAATTAATGCCAAGTGGAAGATAAAGAGCAAACAAAATATTGGGATGAATTAAAGGGAGATGCCAATATAGTAATACCAATATAGTGTTGCCTCTTTATAAATCACATGTAAGAATATGGGGTCTTTTTTTGGGCACCACATCACATCATAATGAGAAATAAAAAAATTCAACTAGGTTTTCTGACTTCCACCACTACTTTTAGACACGGGGCCACAACAGAGAAGCAAAACAAACAGCGGAGCCCTCTTTATCCAGCATGTGTCACTGGCCCAGGCTATTTCTGACACAGCTGAGCCTCCATGTTTCCATCTCTTCTGACTGGCAGCTTGTTATCCCCCATCCTCCCCTGGCTGCTCCTTTCCCGGGGAGCCCCGCTGCTGTCACTCCGCTACTGCACGAGTGCGGATTTAAATTTCCACTCCTTGTGCTGCACCCCACTGCTGCAACTTCATTCTGCAAGTTCTATAACACAAGGTTCTACCTTATCACTATCTTCCCCTATACATGATCCCTTCCTTCCCCTGTACCTGATCCCTTCCTTCCCCTGTACCTGATCCCTTCCTTCCCCTGTACCTGATCCCTTCCTTCCCCTGTACCTCATCCCTTCCTCCTGTACCTGATCCCTTCCTTTGCCTGTACCTGATCCCTTACTTTCCCTGTACTTGATCCCTTCCCTGTACCTGATCCCTTCCTCCTGTACCTGATCCCTTTCCCCCTGTACCTGATCCCTTCCTTTCCCTGTACATCAGTGGTCCCCAACCCCCGGGCCGCGGACCGGTACCGGTCCGTGGATCATATGGTACCGGGCCGTGGAATTCGTATCGCCCGATGCCCGGGACATGTAGTTCCAGGCGCCGGGCAAGTGCATATATATATTAAAAACGTAACAAAATAAAAATGTAAAAAATAAAAATAATAAAACAAAACAAATAAAATGTTTCCAAAGTAAATAAAAATGTAATAAATGAAAACCAGCCCCGCTGCACGCGGATAAACGCGTAGTGTTTTCAACTGCGATTGTGTGCTACCACACGGGCAGGGCTGTATTACAGCAGGAAAACGCTGAATCTGCCTGGCACGACTGTGGTGCCATTAGAAAATATGGCACTGACAGCACAAATTAAAATTATTAAATCAAAACAATCTAAAATATAAACAATCAACGTCCCCCCCTCAGCGAGCCGCGGTAAAATTATCAAACGTTGACCGGTCCGCGCCGATAAAAAGGTTGGGGAGCACTGCTGTACATGATCCCTTCCTTTCCCTGTACATGATCCCTTCCTTTCCCTTTACCTGATCCCTTCCCCCCTGTACCTGATCCCCAAGAAAATAGATGGTCTTTCCTTAGGAATGAATAGATATACTTTCACACATGTACAGAAACCATGGAGCCCAGTTGAGAGACTTTTGATGATCTGACTGTGCATTTCTCTGTGAGCTGCACAGCTATAATGAACAGGACCAAAAAAGTTTAAGATGCCAATGCACTTCGAAGCTCCAGAGGGCCATACAGTGAAAATGTTGTGGAAGGGTAGTTAAAGTGACATTAAAGTGTCACATTTTTCCTCCCCCCATGTTGCTGTAAGGACTTACCTTAAATGATGCATCTTGAACCAATCTCTACTGCGCAATGCGCCTGCCCCATCATCCTGCATGGCCACTTAAGAAGCTTCAAATCTTCGGACGGGAGTGAGCGACAGAGACACAGGTAAGTTTTTACTTTTTTGGTAACTTTTTTTAAATGTTTTTGCATATATCTACTGCTTGCTAGCAGTAGATATATGCAAAAACATAGGAGAGTTTAATTCGGCTTTGAATGTAACTGTATTAAAAGTAGAGTTCTACATACTGTTCTAGTTTCTGCATTAATGTACAATGCACTACCTTGTGAAGTTTAAAGTATTCTCTTATAAACTGCATAATGTTTGCACACACATCCTTGACAACATGAAAAAATGTATATCTTTCAGGGCTTACTTTTTATTAGAGCTCACACTTTTGTCAAAATTTGTCATTGTGACTTTTAAATGTGAATGTTTTATGTGCTCTGGATTTTTTACAGGCCAACTGAAGGCTTAAAGTTTATTTCTACTCTTGCAGCTAAATTGTAGTAACACTTACTTTATATTTGTTACATACTAGGGATGCACAGATACTTTTCGAGTACCAGTGCAGATACTCGGCATTTTCATGAGAACTACCAGGGTTGCAGCGGTTGCAGCTGGGACCGGGCTCTGGCGCTCCACCACTGTCCTGAAATCATTAGTCTGTACTGTTTTAGAAAAACTGTCACATGACAAAAAACACAAATGTATCAGTACTCATACTTATAAGTACTCGGCAAGTACCAGTACTCGTACTCGCAAACCTGGTATCTGTGCATCCCTTTATTTATATTTATAAAAACAAAATCGTACATTAAAACAGAGATGTACAAATCCCAGGAGCTCCGTGTGCTCCTAACAAATGACAGCTGCCTCCTAATTTTTGAATTTTTCTCTAGTCTAGTCTTGGAGCTCAAAGGTATTGGTACATGTACTCGTACTTGTACCAATTACTGTACTTGGTATCTGTACAACCCTATTACATACCCATTCACATAGCATAACTTTAAAAAAAAAAAAATTGCTGTTTAACTTTTTATGTACTTTGCTCTTGCTTCAAAGTATTAGCTTTGCCTTCTACGAAATGTTAAGGAAAAGGGTTGTGGGAAGTTGTGTTTACCATAATTAACCCTGTCTGTGCTGGCAGATTTCAATATCAGTTCTAAACTAGATTTAAACATTTTGTGTCCTACCAAAAGTTTAAGGATCTCGAGTTAAGTTCTGTATTGTGTGTCAATGCATCTGTCTCCTATCTTTACATTGCTATCTATTCAAGCAATAGAAACCTGCCTACAGTATACTATGTTTAACCCTGCTCTAAAGAAACAGCTTAAAGGGTAAGACATTTTTTTTTTTAATACATTTTAGGTATGATGTGAAAATGGAAACACGTCACAAACATATAGTGGGGGTATTTAAAATCTAACTGCAAAATTGTAAATGCACTTTAAGGATATCTATCTTGCCGTATTGTTTTTCCCTTTTCATTTTTTGTTAAGCATCTTTAATGTCTGACATCATGGGGGTGATTTACTAACCTAAACACACGCACGCAATAGGTGCGTGTGATTTTTACACAGCAAAACGTATTTATCAACCAAAAAGTCTCTAAAAGCATATTTCCACTAATGCCATATATGGAAAAATCATGCACATGATACATATATAATGCTGCTTCACAGTTTAGACAAAAATGGTTAGCTCATGCATTTACATTCATGCATTCATCAACGTAAGCAACACAATGTAGAGCTAATTTACACAACATCACCTTGCAATTCATGCAGGGCTTTGCACAACACACCTGCTGGGTGTGTACACACTACAAAGGTGTCTATATTCCACCAATAGATCATGCTGGGAGGGAACACACTACAGAGGTGTATACTTGTTCGTGGCGTGTTTATAAGGTTAGTAAATCAACCCCCATATGTTGTCTCTTTTCTTTTTCTAACAAGCACACCAAAGACTTCAACATCAGAGAACGTTTACTTTGGCCTGTGTTCACTGCTCTGTGCCACTCTACTTGTATGCGGTCTTACTAGATTTTAAAATGAATACCTGATAAAAGGGACTATTGCTCTGAAAGCCTGCATTTTAAGATTTTGTTCCTCTGGCCACTATATTGTATCACTGTGACGATACTTTTTGCCTTGTTTTCTAATGTAATTATTCTGGTTAATGTGGAACTGTTGTTTGTGCTTATGACATTTGTTATATAAAACATTTACAGGATAGACCAACAAAAATATTTATTTGAATGTCTGGCCATACTTTATCATATAGCTATAGAATTATTTTATCAGACTAAACTGGTAAGATTTCACTGCCAACCGCTTTCAGACTTTGTCATAGGTGGCTAGATCATCTGCAGCAAACATTGCACAAACCTTTTTTTAAATCACCTATCTGTGTTATCTGAACAGATATTGATAAACCCCAGAGATTTTACGTTCTCCATACATAGAGCAGGTAATAAAAGATTAAGAACAAAAGAACATGTTTTATGAGCTATTCTAACCAGCTTGAATAAAGAACACTCTTACTGACTGCTGATGATTTCTGTAAATAGTTACATTTTACATTGTAATGTATTTCAAAGCATAGTTTCAAAAATTATAACTGTTCTGCACATTTTCATTTTATTTTCAAAACATAAGATATCTAATGTGGAAAAAATGCCTCCCCAGTGTAAGGTATTATTATTACCTTAATACGTTTCCAACATGTAAGTGGAACAACTGTAAAATAAGTCTGATGTATTTATTTAAATGTGTATTTTATACAATGTTTTGTATACATAAGATGAAATGAGAAATGTATGTATGAGGATGTAAAGTAAAATCCAGTTTTGTTGAGACAAAGCAGTTCCACTTGGTCAACTACATACTGCTCATTTCAAGAATAATAGTTATCTAAAATCATCTCTTAAAATCTTGTTGAAAGAGCTCCAAATGAGAAGGGGTCTTTCCTTGCTTTAATCAAATGAACAATCCTAGTGTACTAAAGTAAATGTAGGTTACTCACAGACACGGAATGATTATCACCTAATCAGATCAAGAGGGGTGTCTACCTAGTTGGTTAACATACACAATTAGCTGAAATAATGCCTGCTTTTGCCACTATTTATTTTTCTTTCACAAAGATTGTATTAGAAAAAAGAAACAAAACATAGAAATCTTGACAGATAACAAAGGGACACATGGACAAGCAGTATATGGGTAAATAAAGAAGAGATAGCTGCAAGTATAGCAGATATGCAAGCAAAAAAAAAGTAGCAATGCAAAACTAAAAGGTCTACTATTTTCCTAGAGCTCACTGTTAATCACTGGTAAAATAAGGATCAATTACCCAACAGCTTATGGGAAGTTGACATGTACGCGACGATGGAGGCTTTACGCACCTAAAAAATGTAGCATACATTATTTTAAAAAGAGAAAATCATGGATACACAGATAACAGGACATCAGAGAGAAAACAGGAAGACCATCAGCTACCAATTCTGCAGCATGGTAGTCTCCCTGTGATTTCATCCAAACTGCTGCAATCTATGCATCTGCTGGTTGATTGACAACTGCTCTGAACATTTAGCATCTGTGACAGTGACATCCTGTAAATGTAACCATCGTTGTTTCTGGACAGCTTGGCCTCTTACAGTTAGCAGAAAAATAACTGATCTACTAGCAGTTATCTTGCAACAAACACTGTCAATTTATGCTAGTGTTAAAGCTGAAGTACAGTTTGCGGCTGTGATTTCGCAATTATGTGGAAGTATAAACACCATACATGCACATAATGGCACATTTACCTTACAAGTGTACCCTCCTAGGCTGTCAGTTGCTGCTCTGTTCCCCACCACCACATCTCCTCTGCTGCCACTTTAGGGAACCCAGTCATCCTCCTTAGCCAGTAGGTGGTCTCTTATGGCTTAACCACTGTGCATCTACATAGGAGTTATATCATCACCAGCACCCGGCTCCATTCCCCGATCTGGCATCTTAAAGAAGCTGAAATGTACACTGCACATCACATGTGCCATACAATGTACAACGAAAATTAAAAAAAAGAAACTGTTTTTTTGTGGGGGGCAGAATAGACTTTGTATGTCTCTTCTGCCAAAAAAACATTACTTTCTAGCAGTTTTTTTTAGTTCAGCTTTAATGCTAGTAAAACTCTGCATTGTTCATGTCTTTGTTTTGTTTTATGCAGCATATACTGTAGTTACACTTTAATCTCACAAGGGCAAAGTTGGGGTTTCTGTACAACCAGATTTAGCATTAGGGAGAACTGCACTTTGATAGTTTGTGTTTTTGTTTTGTTCTCTGGTTCAGCAACTAGATTAATCAGTTAGAAACTGCATGTGATATCATGTGATACCAAGGACAATGAGAGGTTTTTTTTTGCTGGTTATAAAAGGTGGGACTCTATTAACACTCCCATACTATGTCAGCATATGTAGGCTCCTCCATGTGGACTTTCCATACAGGTTACAAGCTTAAAGGAGGGGGATTGGGCAGATGACTCACCCTGTTACAACTGTAAATAGTTGTCAGTGCTAGCTCTGCCCAAATGTTTATGTTTATATGTTACCGGCATCTGTCAAAATGCCATTCTGTGGCGGGTGTTTATCGCAGCGACGGGATGGCACCCGTTGGGTTTTTTTATTATTATTTATTTTTTATTGTTTTATTTTTTATTTTGTCGAGTCGTCGTCGTGGACAACGCTAGATGTCATGATTGATGTTGGATTACATCGGTGGATCAATGTTTTTTTATTTTTTTTTTTATTTTTTTTTAGCAATACTGTTTATTGAAAGAATCTGCGCTTAAGTACAGGTGATGCATGAATAAGTACAAGTATTGAATACTAAATTAATTACATGTCGTTAACATATACATTGAACTATATACTATTGTTACACCATGGGAATAGAAGTGGCATTAAATATAGTGTATCAAGGTGTACAATAAGCGATACAGAGCCAAGTAATAGGAGAACAGAAGATACAGATAAGACAAAAAGCAATTAGAATGTCAATAATAATCTTACAAATAATAATATAAACAACAATAGTAAGAAGACCAGAGCATCTACATTAAAGGGATGTTTTATTGCAAATAATGTTGCAGTGCGGAGGATGAATCATGAGTTACATAGTTACATAGTTACATACTTACATAGTATTTGGGGTTGAATAAAGACATACGTCCATCAAGTCCAACCCATATAGGTCCACGCATCATCTCATTCTTAGGGATACTGGTATCCCTGGATATTACGGTCCCTCAAGAAATTGTCCAAATGTTTCTTGAACAAATCTACACTCTTGGCTGAAATCACTGCCGACGGCAGTGAGTTCCAGACCTTAGCCGCTCTTACTGTAAAGAACCCTCTTCGCCCATTGTGCTGGAATTTTTTCTCCACCAACTTTAGGTGGTGACCTCTAGTCAATTAATGGGAGTGAATGGGAGTGAAAAGTCTAGATCACGAATGTGAGAGGAGGGGTTAGGCCGTTCATTAAATCAATGCTCGGCCCGTCGTAGCCAGTATGAACACCCGTAGATCTACTTTATGGTTCACAGTTAAATCTGTATGGATGAAACCTTCCCATTCCGATACGTCAAATTAAAATGTTTCTTGAACAAATCTACACTCTTGGCTGAAATCACTGCCGACGGCAGTGAGTTCCAGACCTTAGCCGCTCTTACTGTAAAGAACCCTCTTCGCCCATTGTGCTGGAATTTTTTCTCCACCAACTTTAGGTGGTGACCTCCAGTCAATTAATGGGAGTGAATGGGAGTGAAAAGTCTAGATCACGAATGTGAGAGGAGGGGTTAGGCCGTTCATTAAATCAATGCTCGGCCCGTCGTAGCCAGTATGAACACCCGTAGATCTACTTTATGGTTCACAGTTAAATCTGTATGGATGAAACCTTCCCATTCCGATACGTCAAATTTTTGTTCTGTGGTTTGTGCTTTCTGCTCTAACAGGTCCATGGAGAGAAACTTGAATAGGATAAGGGTCAGGTTAGAGAAACTGGGAGGGTCTTTTGATATCCAGTTTTGAAGAATACACTTTTTGGCCCCAAGCAGGCAGAGGTGTTCCCAGCTTGTCAGCGGCGGGGTAAGGGGAGTGCTTATGTCGGCAGATGAATCGAGTAGGCATAGTAGAGGGTGTGTGCTTCGGGTATTGCCCGTAACTTTATGCATGTACAATAAAGTATGATCCCAAAAGGACGCATTTCTTGGGCAGTTCCAGAAAAGATGATTCAAGTCAGGTAATGGAGTGTCACATTTAGGGCAAGAAGTAAGTCTGTCAGTGTGGGTGTTCTTAGGTTTGAAATTAAAGGCACAGTAGGCTCTATTAATCAGTTTAAACTGTACTTCCCTCCATGCCTCACAGGTGGTGACTTTACGGATTCTTTGACAACACCTAGTGAGTATGGTTTGAACCTCCTCCGAGGGAAGATCAAGAAAGAGAGCCCATTGTATTACATGATTTTGGGGAGATTGATCGTCGGTGGTGATGTGGTCTTTGAGTAGCTTGTAAATATGAGACAGGGACATTTTCGATGGCAAAGGTCGGGTTACCATAGTGAAGGGGATAGGTGTTGTGCTTCCAAAAGAGGGAGGAAAGTTTCGTCTAATGAAATGCCTGATCTGGTAGTATTGTAGTAAATGTGATGAAGGGATGTCATATTTACTCTGCAGGGTGTTAAACGAGATGCAGTCACCTTGAGGTGTGAGAAGATGTTGTAACCGTGATATTCCCCTCTCTTCCCATTCCTTAAAGCGTTTAGACGATGCCCCTTGTGGGAAGCCTGGGGTTGATGTCACTTGCATGAGTGGAGATACCTGGCCCTGGATTCCCAGGAGTTTACGAGTTTCCCTCCAGGTTATAATGGTGTCTCTAAATATATTGTTATGTTTTATTTGATCAGGGAGTAAAGGCAGTGGTGTGTGTATGATCCCCGATAATGACCATGGAGCTGTGGCCGCCTCCTCTAAAGTAAGGTGGGAATAGTCTGACGATCTGAATAACCAGTCTCGGATATGTCTAAAGATACATGCTAAGTTATAGAGACGTATGTTAGGTAGTTTGGTCCCCAACTGTGAGAAGTGTTTGTATAGCTTGTGTGCGGCAATGCGATGTTTCTTCCCCTTCCAGAGGAAATTCAAGAAGGCATTCGTGAGGGCCTTGGTATCTCTATGCTGAAAAAGAATTGGCAGTGTTTGCATGGGGTAGAGGAGGCAGAATTGAGTGGTAGCGATTCGTTGGGAAATTCCTCAACAGACACTGAAAGTGAGGACAGCGACAATTCTGCGACCGAGCTCAGTGATGTGCGAACTTGGTACTTTATTTACTGTGGTACGGATCACGCTGCGCCCCAGAATTCTCATTTACTGGACCATTTTTTAAATTATTTTATTATAATTTTTTATAATTATTTCTTATATTATAATTTCTTATAATTGTGAAAAAGTGTCAGGCAGGGCACTGAACTTAGGTCCTCTTCGGAAGGAGATGGTAAGTCTATCGACCCCAGAAAAGAATCTCCCACAGCAGGGTCTGGAAAACTGGCAGTATATAGGTTCTGATAGAAGGATCGAAATATCTCCGACACTGAATTGGCGTCCCGTTGGACAACACCCTCAGAATCTATCAGGCAGGTGACTGTGTAGAAGACCTTTGGCCTTTGACCAGATTAGCTAGTAACCTACCAGATTTATTGCCAAGGGTGTCCTACCAAGATCAGAAGGCTGCATAGAGACAGAGCAGGCAATCAGGTAGGAGGGGAGGGGGGGGTCGTGTTTGTATTATCTGTGATTAGTCCAAAGTCCACTGTGTTGCAAAGTCCAGAGTCTAGTGCTTTCCTATGCCCCAAGTCTAGTGTGTTCCTAAGGGTCTGTGCACACCTAGACGACACACCACCGCACGTCAATCGTGCATGATTCCGCCCAGTCAGTAGTCGCCTAGGCGTGCACCGATCGTGCTGTAGGTGTGCCATTATTTTCTAATTGCAACCTAGTCGCGCCGGGCGGATTGCGCTAAAACAGCTGCGCATTGTTTACCTTTTTTCTGCGATTGCTGTGCGGATGTCACCCCATTGAAATCAATGAGGCCGCACAGCAATCGCGGCCTGCATTGTGCAAGACCGTGCGATCCCAGGACTCGCGTTCCCGGATCGCGTAGGCCTGCATCGGGCCTGAGTCTACTGCATTCTAAGTCCAGAGTCCAGTTCGTTCTAAGTCCAGAGTCCACAGTCTGTACTGGAGGGCAGGCTCATACAGAGAACCTGTCCCCTCCGAAGGCTATCACACAGGAACTTGTTAACCCCTGTGCGATAGCAATATAGTTAAGTGAAAAAAAATAAAAGAAATTCAAATAAAAAAACTGATAAAAAGTAAAAACACAGAAAACATTATTAATGATAATAATCCGCAGAGCCCAACTTGAGACCCCCACAGCCACCTGAGACCCCCATAGCCCACCTGCGACTCCACACAGCCAACCTGAGACCCCCACAGGCTACCTGAGACTCCCCCAGCCCACCTGAAACTACGCACTGACCACCAGGCAACCTGCGACCCCCCCAACCCAC
>NW_017307751.1:20030-23215 GCF_000935625.1 Nanorana parkeri
AGGTGATTTGAAGGTGGATCAGGAGGGGAAAACATAGGCAAGGGAACAGTTTGTCTAGAGCATTGAACTATGGATTGATTTGTGGGGGCGCTAATGAAAGACTTTCCCCCGGGCGCCTATTTTTTTACCCAAATAGAGCTTTCTTTTGGTGCTATTTGATCGCCGCTGGTTTTTATTTAATGTTTTTATATAAATGAAAAAAGACAAAAAATTGTGCAAAATAAATATTTTTTACTTTTTGTAATACAAAATATTAAATAAAATCAAATTTCTTCATTAAATTAGGCCAAAATGTATTCTGCTAAATATTTTTTGTAAGTGTATACTAAGTGGTTTGTGTGAATTTGTACCAATTAGAAGTCTTTTGAAAACATGGTTTTTATCCATATGGTGTCAAACAACAAAATCGGTATTGCTCAGGGTAAAGGATTGGTTTAGGAATGATATGGCCGGTATATTTTTTTCAAACCTTGGCGTGTCTGCTAGATAAAATCTTATAATTTGAGGAAGCTGAACCCCCCCCAGGAAAAAAAATTATCTACGGCCCTGTAGTAACCTACCAGATTTGTTGCCGTATTTTTAAAAAGTCAAATCGGTGGCAGATCTAATTTGCCTATGGAGGAGTTGTATCCAGTGATCACACTGCTCTTTTGCTAGTAGCCAGCTTGAACGAGCTGCCTCAGATGGGTTATTTTTGAAGAGGAGGTAGGTTTTCCTGACTTTAAGACAAGCTGCCCTGTATTCCTTTTTTGCCAATTTCTTTTTACAAGCCGCATAGGCCAAGATCCTGCCCCTGAGTACCGCTTTACCCATTTCCCAAAACAATACATGGTCATCTGCATGTTGCATATTATCAATACAGTAGTCACTCCACCAGGTTTTGAGCGCCTGACAGAATTCACTGTCAGCATTCAAATAAGTGGGAAAACTCCAAACAACTGGTGGAGTGGAGCAAATCAAACCTTGCAAGGACACCACTATAGGTGCATGGTCCGAGATGATTATGTCTTCAATGTCCACAGATTCAATTTTGTGGATGGTGGAAGATGCAGCGAGGAAGAGATCAATCCTGGAGAGGCTGTGATACATGTGAGAGTAGTGCGTGAAGTCTCTGTCTAGAGGGTGGTAATAGCGCCACACATCCTCAAGTCCACTGGCCGACAGGGCAGATGTGAGATGTTTGTCTTGTGGGGTCCCAGTGGAGTTTGAACCATCAGACCGTTGGCGGTCCTCCGGAGGAGAGGGTACCGCATTGAAATCCCCTCTGACTAGGAACATAGCATCCGATTGTTGTGAGTTCGCTTTGTTGAGGATGAAGTCACAGAAGTTCTTGTTGTCTGAGTTAGGCCCATAAACGTTGAGGAGATCCGGTTGGCGGGTTCCGATGCGGAGTGAAAGAAGTGACCATCTGCCATCTCCAGTGTCATGCTGGTGTTGGAGGACTTCGTGGGGGAGGTGTTTACTGAGGAGTGTTATCACGCCAGCCTTCCTCCCTATGGACGGAGCCCCAAAGACAGATCCAACCCAAGATTTCTTGAGCCTCTGGAAGTCATCGCTAGAAAGGTTAGTTTCTTGGAGAAGGGCTATATCAGCATGCAATTTCTTGAGGTGCCTGAGGATTTTTGACCATTTGTGTGGCGATCTAAGACCTTTCACATTCCAGGAAATGATTTTCAGGGGGGGTTCCATCAGACAGTTTTAGATATGTAAATCCAGGTAGGAAGATGTGTCATGAAAGAAAACTCGTGAGAGCCAGGCGTCCTAGTGCCCCTGGTCTCACCTGAATCATGTACCACAAATGGATGGATGGTTAGCGTGAATGCAAAGTCTAAACAACAAACTGTAATGGCAGGGGTGCCCCGTGCTGAATCCCCATTAGCCAAAAGAAGGAAGCACTCTGGTCTAGAGATCAAAATAACAAAATAAAAAGTAAAACAAAAACCTGCAAAAAGCAGCAACATGTCGAAGCTGAAGTAACTGTAGGGTGACTTCCTTTTTTCCTGAGAGCTTGCCAACTGGATGTAGGAGGTATAGAGCCCCCCAACAACTAGAGAACTGCCGTGAGTTCTAAGTGAAAGTTCCGAGTATAAGGTCTCTGTCCCGCCAGACGAATGTTAAATGGTGCAGATCGCCTTAAGCCATTATGGCGTAGTATCTGATCTCTTCTTCCGTGGAGGACTCTTGAAAGGTGAGGAGGAACCGGCGTCCGCCATGTTCTGGAGAAAGATGCGTGCCTTTTCTGGGGAGGAGAAGGAAGAAATAGTGCCATCTGGGCATGTGATGCGTAGTGTGGCCGGGTAAGCCAGGGCGAATTTAATCCGCGATGGACCAGTGTTTGGCAGATTTCGTGGAATGCTCTTCTGCGTTTGGTGAGGTCGGCTGAGTAATCAGCAAACAGTAGGATCTTATGACCTCCCGCCACCAGGTTTCTCTGTGTGCGATATGCCTGAAATATTTGATGTTTGTCCTCAAAATTCAAGTATCGGACAATGACCGGATGTGGTCTGTTATCATCCCTCGGCGCCTGTGGGCCCATTCTGCTACGCAAGGATGTGAGAAACCCAATGCCCTGGGTATGGCTTCTGCACAAAATGGAAGAAGATCGCACGGTTTCACTGATTCAGGTAGGCCTATGACTCGCAAATTGTTGCGGCGGGCCCTGTTCTCTAGGTCATCCAGCTTTTCTGACATCACTAACAACTTATGTGAGGCGGCCTTGAGATATGTGCCGTTATCAGCCATGCCTGTTTCTAATCTGTCAATACGCTGTTCTGCAGAAGACAGTCGTTTATGCTGAGAATCTAATGCCGATGATATGTTCCCCAGATGTAGTTTAATGGCATCAGCTACAATATGGGCAATATCATTTTTCAGGTGAGATGCTACCTCAGATACCAGCTTAGTGTAGTCAATGGGGCGTTCGGTGGGACGGAGATGACGGGATCGCCGCTAACTCATCAGGCGCCGGAACCGGAAGTCTTTATTTTTTTAAATAAAAGACTTGTGACTTTTTTCCAAATAAAGGATTTTTTTTTTAAAGTCTTTTTATTTACAATTTTATTTAACCCTTTAGTGAATGGGTACCCTTACTTATTCACAATGGGGAAATTTATTTCTCTTTAGAAATGTCAGTTTTGCTGCAGCAGTTCTATACATCATACAGATTTGCCACTTTACAGGCAGGT
>NW_017307751.1:23402-43914 GCF_000935625.1 Nanorana parkeri
CCCCCCCCAACCCACACCCCCCGTCCCCCCCCCCCCATTTTGGGGGATGGGGTTCCTCCTTAAAATTCCTACCAGACTTTAGGGTCAGGTAGGACTTTAAAGGAAAACACCACACACTTTTTTTTGTTTTTTTTACATGGGGTCCCTCCTAAATGTTCCTAGCAGACCTAAAGGGTCTGGTATGACTTTTGGGGGGGAACCCCATGCTTTTTCAAAAAAATATTGGTCCCTCCTAACATTCCTACCAGACCTAAAGGGTCTGATATTGTTTGGGAGGGGGAACTGCACGCTTTAAAAAAAAAACAGTAATTTATTTCTCTTTAGAAATGTCAGTTTTGCTGCAGCAGTTCTATACATCATACAGATTTGCCACTTTACAGGCAGGTTAAGCAGAACCCCCAGGCATGATTTTTAAAGGAATTTTTCATTTTTATTGTTACTCTTTAAGTGATGTTAAAACCACTGCTCCTTTAAAATTTTTATTTTTTAAAGGTTTTTTTTCCATTGATTCCTGTCCCCCAGGGCAGAACCCGGATCCCCATACACCTTTTATGGCCAATAAATTGCATATAAGCCCTCTTAAAGGGGTCAATTAATTTTGAAAGTTCAACCCCTATAGACTTGTATTGAGTTTGAGTCCGAACTCGAACTTTTTGGATGTTCTAAAGTTTGAATTTGAACTGAACTTGTTCGGCCCATCACTACCTTTGAACCACATTGTAAAGTACCTTCTAAGATTATGTCCTAGAAGGTAGCCTTTTTGGTTGCATTCAACACAGGGTGGACAGTGTCAAAAGTGGCAGCCTTCTTAAGTAAGTCACCCTTCCTGATGGTTAACAAGGACAAGGTAGATTTTCAACTTTGTTTATCCTTTCTTCTCATGGTGGTGTCTTCCGTTCACATTAATGTCGACTTCATTCTGTCCTCTTTTTTCCATCTCCTTCCTATCTGAAGGAGATCTCTTGTTACTCTCTGGATGCAATGAAAACAATCATGCTCTACCTGAACTACACACTGCTGCTTTACCTAGGTCAGATTTGCTGTTCATCATACCTAAAGGCCTACATAGGGGTTCTCTGGTCAACCACTGCACACTGTATTCACTTGACAAATTCTCATTCTCTTATGGTATGGGTTTCATTCTTCTTTCCAGGGACTGCTTTTGGGAATTCCAGTGGTCTACTGCTTCCCCAACTAACACTTGAGTAACAACAACAAAAAGTGATTTTTGTACTCACCATAAAATAATTTTCCTCAGTAGCTCATTAGGGGACAAAGGTCCTGCCCAGGTTAATTTTACATAGTTGTTAGGCCGTTTGCCTGCATCAAATGTTTATTGATTTTCTAGTTAACTAAATCCACCTTTTTGACTGCTAGTGTTTTAAAGTTGCTGAGGCAATGCACAGCTGCTAGTTTAGCGGTAACCAGAGAAGAAATGGCTGGATAAACCCATAGCAAGCCAGATGGCAAAACTTTAATTTCTATTACATCATGTTTTCCCTGATAAAAACTTGTTTAATGCTCAAGAGGAGGACGTGCTTCTGATACTGTTCATAGCTCAACCCCTTCACAGACAGATTAAAGCCTACTGTTTTACTTTGTACAGGTTCAGGATCAGCTCCTCTAGGAGCAATATTTAACTATGAAGGACCTAATTCCCATGAATACTGAGCAGATGCACAGATATTTGGCCATCAATAGAAGGAACTACCCCCTTTGCTAAAAGGTGAGGCAGGAAGAAATCAGCCTTTCAGATGGACTGTGGGACAGGTGCTATACAGGATGAGGGCAGTTTCTGAACAATGCATAGCTTCAGTTCCACTTGTGTAAGAGAAGTGGTTAGCAGCAAAGGGTTCAATGGTAGGATGAGAAGCACCAAAGCACTTGTTATAAACTTTTGAGCTGTCAAGTGCTTAGTTAAAAAATTTTGTGACCTGTCAAGGGCTTTTTCTATTTTGAAGAAGAGGGTTGTCTTATAAATATTTAGGTTTGTTTTTCTTTATTGGGTTGTTTTAACAATTGATTCTTTGGCCCGAGTTTGAGAAAAAAATGCTCTTTTTGCGAAGTAAAATTGCTTAAGATAAAGTAGTTGCTAAAAGTGACATTTAAAGTGTTAATGCTGATTCATCAAAGAGTAAAAACAGCTTTAGGCATTTTGAAAACTAGTGGGAAAATTTTAATGCATTATTAAGACATGACATTGTTCCCTTGAGATTTTGAAACCCGATTCACAGGTGAAAAAGTAATTTCTGAGTGTTAAAGTGGCTTTAGTTTATCACCTGCCAGAAGCAGCTGAAAATGCAATTATCACATAGTCCAACAGTGATTTTGTTACTTTACAGGATCACTGATGGTCTCAAAAATCGTTGATGTTGTTATTATTTGTATTATATACTTAAAATAAAAATTCTAGGTTTTAAAAGTACAATAAACCTTTACCAAGTGTAAAACCCAATTTTTGTATCCCCATAAACTATAGAAATTAAGTCAGTTTGGATCAAAAAGGAAAGTGCTAATTGTCTTTCTGTTTACTGCCCAAGCAAAACAAAATCCATGGCCAGCAGTACACTCCCTCTGTGTGAGAGAAATTATATCTGTACAGTGGTCTGACATGACCCACCCACCTAGTCACCACTACAGTCTTGCATTAAGCAAAACACACACTCCCTGCTAACTGCAACACTGTAGAGGAGACTAGGGATGAGTGAATCTGCCCGGGTATGATTTGCAGGGGCTTGTCAAATCCTGTTTCAAATCTGCAAAACCCAATGAAGTCTATGAGCAAATTTAGATACTAAATTATGCCCATTTTTAAGGCTAATAGCAAGCTATTGTCAAAAAGGATTTAAGGACAGGAGCACTGAACATTTACCAAAACATTTATTTGTAAGTGCCGTACATTGGAGAGAGGGTTCTTTTAATGTGACTTCAAGGACAGCAAGGAAAACATTCCAATCCTTTAAATTGCATGTTTCAGAGATGGCTTTTGAGCTGTGTGTGGTGTTACGTAACAGTACCGTTTTCATGGATAGCGTCAGTAACACAATATTCTGGCATCACATATTTTTTTAAATGTATAATTGATTTTTTAACTTTTACAATTAGCTTGGGTTAAATACAGCAGTAGCACCCCAATATGATTCAAACCAGCTTAAAAAGCTTTTTTAGGTGTGTTTGGCTGTGACCTGATTTTTTATCCAGTGGTATTAGGCCTGAATTAATCATTAGAAGTAGCATCCACAACAGATTTAAAAGCTATAGGAAATTTTACTCCTAAAAAAACATAGCTAAAGCCCTCATCTTTGTACAATGTGGTCAGTCACACAGCAGTTTGAGGCCTCATTCACATGGGTGTGCACATCTATACAGCAAGTCTGGGTGCCCATGTCTTACTTGGAGAGAATTCAACTAGGGCCAGATTTCCCACAAGGCAAACCAAGGCCCGGCCTTGGGGCAGGGGTGTGGAATTCCTATCTCCCAATGCCTGGGACATGAAGTTCCAGGCGCCGGGTGAGTAGTTGTTTCCTACATTTAGCCCTGCTTTGGGCAAGCAGGGCTAAATGTACAGCGGGAAAGCCACTGCTTGTTTGGTACAAGTGATCTTGGCGGTGTCGCCAAGATCACTTGTATGCAGTCTGCAGGTCTGCCATTCTCCAAGGGGGGGGGGGGAGCATTGATCATTCTCAAGTGATGGTAAGCTGGCCAAGGAGCATCCATTCATATACAGAGTCTGTGATTTGTTTGCTGGCTCTTTGAAAGTGGTTTATTCTGTATGTTCATTCTGTATTTAAATTTTACATGGCGTGAATGTGATGTCAGTATGACGTCAAGGGGGTGCACTTATAAGGGGGTACACTTATATTTAAACTTGTAATGTATTATAACACATTGTCATGCCTGAAAAAGGGACCCTGAGTGGCCCCGAAACGTTGCTTTATGATGAGATGTGTGTACATCAATAAAATGACCACTCGTTGAAGATTTTACTTTGGTGTGCTGGTGATATACTTTACTATTGGGCAGGTAGGGGGGCGCATTGAGGAACCTGGCTTTGGGGCAGCACAGAGAGTAAATCCGACCCTGAATTTAACCTGGCCCACTGCGTTTATACAGTTTATTCTTTTCCCCACAACACTTTCTCCTGACCACTTATTCATGCCACACACCTCAATTCCATACTCTTGGATGCCCATATTTTAAAAAGTCCCATGGTCAGACCAAAGGCTAGTTATTTTCATCCTTTTCTTGCTAATTCCAAGAAACTTAGACATTACCTGGGTCATGAATGAGTGCCTTTTGTCTAACACACCATTTTGTTTTTATATACAACACTCTCTCGTCACTTAACACTACCCCAGAGATCTCAGCTACTACAGGCATACAACTCACTTCTTGTATCAAAAAACAGAAATGCATGCAATTGCAAAACCTAGAAAATGAATTTCAAATTCACACTCTAAATGTCCAGCTCACCTTACCTCCCAAATATAAAATTAGCCTCACTGAGAACTTTGCCTCCTGTATGGGATTTTAGCGTTCCCCTACTCTCCACTCTCCTCTACTCCAATACTAAGAAAATAAGTACACTTTAAGTGTATATTTTTAAATGCAACCCTATACATCAGCACTGTGAGAGAGAGGCAGGACTGGGAGACAATCAGGTGTGCTGCATGCAAATGTACTGACAAAGAATATGTTGATAGAGGTAGAGAGCCGATTGAGCAGAGGTATGCCCTTGTTAGTCTGCTGCTGCTGCTCTTTCATTGTCCATTCAGAAAAGTGGGGGTGAAGTGATGACACCACCATAATACTTAACAGTAAGTGGTGTCATCCATCTGACTATGATGGATGTGGGGTTGTGAAGACAGAAATACAAATCCTGTGTGGACTGCTGGTCCTGCATTGTACGTGATGACATCAGAAAGCCTGCAACTGGCAGATGGAAGTGGCTTTAGATGACTGGTTGCACAGCACGGGGAAGGCCTGCTAGGGCAGGGAATGAGGTAAATACTACAGCTTATTCCTGTACCCTTATGTGGGGAGGCCCCATGGCCGGCGTAATTTATTTTCTCTGTTACTTGCGGTGGGACTTTAAAGGAGTCAAATTCTATGCCCAAAACATTCTATGCCAAAGAAGCAGTTGCTTTTTTACCAAGGCAGTTTGCATTTTTTTCAGGAAAGTTTTGCAGCCAAGTCATGTTTTTTCTTACAAATGTATTTTGATCCCTAAATGAAGCCGACTTGTTTCTCAATGTGTTACAATGTATTTGTTTGTCAGCTGGATTTTATGTGCCTGCAAAAACAATAATGGGAAAAAATAAATATACAAATTAGCTTCTTTCTGTTGCATGTCAATGATTACTGCTTTAATTTATATGTTCCATTAGGTGGCCATACAAAAAGTTATCTGAAAATAAGAAAACTAAGACAGCAGGACTATTAAGAATATTTTAAAGCAGTAGTAACTCAGTTTAACCTCAATGTTCTTTAATCCCTTCTCTCAAATAATTAAAATGTTCATGTAAGTATCATAGTGCATGTCAATACCTGAATGGACAATAAATGTTAGAACAAGGTAAATAATTGCCTGGTTGTACTTGTGCTAATGACTATAAACTTTTACTATGCTAATTTTCTCCTCACTTTTAATTGTAGATCAATAACAGTTTGCTGTTGACATTTAAAACTGCTGAACCACAATTACGAACAAAGACAGAATGGAAATATACATTGTGGTACTGGGTTTGCCAAATCAATAAACTTTGCCATTTAACAAACAGAAGCATGTAAACAACTACCAGAGATCATGTGCTTTAAATACCTTACTTAATAATTGTTTAATAAGATCCAGCATTTTTTAAATAGAATGCTTCAACTGCTGAGAGAATCTTGCTTTCTATGCTCTTTTTACAACAGTGTCAAGACAGAAAAACAGGTTTCGTAGATGCAAAACCAGCTGGATAATGGAGAAATTCTGGACTGATTCTGGGCCTTCTCAGCAAACCGTATACAGGAAAATCTGGACATTCTTTACCTAACAATCAGTTTGTGGGAAAATACCTTTTTCAATTAACATGGCCGGCCATTTCAAACTTTGGGTATGCTCCCCATAACTCCCCACTGACAGTTTTGTGTGGGCTTCTTGGTGTTGTTTCAGCACGAAATAAGGGTGAATGTAGGATAAAGGTGAATTAGTCAATATTTCTCAACTGTCTTTTAAAACACTAATGCCAGATTTGTACAGTCTTCATATGCTGCCACTAAAATATTTCTTAATATGCAAATGCTGTTTAAACAATATATTTACAGATAATGCAGTCCATTTTTGGTATACCACTAGATTTTGGGTATGGAAAAAAACATGGACTATCATGAAATATTGAAGACTGATTGCTTTAAATACTGAGATACTTTTTTGGTTGGTTGGGATTATTGGGATATTTGAACAATTGTATTGTAAATTGTGTCTGCCTTTATAGTGACAAATAATTAAAGGAGAATTGTGGGGAGAGTGAAATACACTCATCTCCATAATTTAAGCCAACCTGTGACACTGAAGCTGTCACGGGTCGGCTCTATTGATCGGGAACTCAGCGAACACATACCACCAATTGACAGTCTCCATGTAATCATACATAATATGATTACATGTGGTTTTACATGTGGTTTGGGATAGTTGATAGTTGCTGGATGCAGGATAGATGCATCCAGTGGCAATAACCTATTTCAAATTGCATGTAATTGTACCATGTATGATTACATGTGGTGCTTATAGATATAGCTACTCCCCGTCATTGACTTCAATGGGTACAGCAGCCGCATCTGAATGGAACACCTGGGATTCCTGCGGCAGGACTAAGTCTTGCTCCCTGGCCACAGGTCATGTGCTCTTGGCCTAGCTACAGTTAGAACATGCTGGATGCTGAGCACATAATTCAAGGAAACCCATGATGAAAACATGTATAAACACATAAAACCATAAAATGGGAGTGCATAGGTTTGAAGCCAGCCTAAATATTTTGTAAGTTGTAACCACTTGTTTTTGGGCTGAATGGAATACTGCAAGTAAGGATAGTAAAGTCTGATGAACCCCAACCTGTGTGGAGTAGTGGAGGAGTAGTACTGAACACCGCCCCATTCAAATGTTTCCATAGTTCTCTTTTAATGGACTGGTAAAAAAGTGTTAATGAAAGCTAAGGGGTAAATTTTGGTCCTGTTCTATTGCAGGTGATACTTTGTAAAGATAATTTAGATGTTTGTCAGAAATGAGGAAGGGCTGCTACTAGCACAAAACTGTTGTATATATTTACAAAATATTTATTGCTTACCTGGGTAAGTCCGAGGTAATAATTTCTGGATGGGAGACTCTTGAAAATAAAGACATTTGAGTTCTTCAACGCTCGCATTTTAGCAATACACTGAGGACCACTCATGCGATTCCTACTTATGTGCACCTTGAAAAACTGAAAGTATACTGTCTGCCGGGCCTGCACGGGGGGCAGCGGAGCCTGGGGTTGACAGCAACATTGGTGGAGAGGGGATGCCATCCTTTTCAGTGCCATACAATTGATCAAGCTACTCTATAGCCACTGGATTACTTGTATGTGAAAGCTAAGTGCTGGCTACATAAAAAGTACCAAGCTGGTATTAACTAATTTAGCACAGGATATATATGTATGGTGGTACTGAAGTGGTTAAAAAAGAGTGAAAAGAGTGGGCTTTTGTTTTCCGCTTGGTAATTTGAGGTATTTATTTCTTTTAAGGGTTTTTTTATGTTAATGGGTCCTTTTTCTAAATTTGGATTGCTTAAAGTGGAGCATTAACTTTTTACTGGCCATATGTACTTTAAGCTTCCTTTTGTTTTACAGCAGGCTGCTGCATCATTGGAAATGAAGAAGATATAAAGTGCAAAAACAATGTGCACCTAAACCACCTCACATTATATCACATCATTTTAACGCATGCCCCTATCCCCATGGATAAAATAAAAGTTAGGTATTGACCAGTTAGGCTTATCATCCCTAATTAAAACTGTCCTTCTGCTCTCCAATTTTACACTGTTGTGTGATCTGTGGTCTCTTAAACTCTTGTAGTAAAACACCGCCTGTACTCTTTCCCTATATATAGTTCATTTCGGACAATTCTCCCTCATTAAAAATGTCCTGTTCCTTGCTAGTTTTACACTGTTGTATCATCTGCAGTCTCTTAATTGCTACCGAGAGCTTGATAGAAGAGGACACAGCAAACTACTGGCCAATTTCTATGTACCATGCAAAAAGCATGTATCACTGCTAAAGCTACATAAAAAGAGACTTTTTTTAAAACTAAAATTAGTAAGATTGTGGTGTTGCTGCTATTTGTAAGTCTACTTGCAAAAAAATTGCAAAACAATTATGCTGCTGAGACTGTCTATGAAAATCGTACCATTCCTTAACAACACATACAGCTTTAAGGCACCCCCACAAGCATGTTATTTAACCCTTTCACTGACATGGATGTAAGTACTATGTTTTTGGCAGCAGGGAGCTGTAACCAAAATCCTGGCTGCTATAGCTTCCAGGAGAGTGCTTACACTACCTCAGCTGACTGTCAGATTTTATGTAGAAAGCTGCCCAATACCTTCTACACCCCCTGCCCATGATAGCAATACATTTAAGTTAAAACAAACGTTTAATAACTTAAAGTTAAAATAAATAAATAAATAAATAAATACAAACGTTTGCAACTATCATAATTTTATTGTATAGGGTCTCTGCTTTCAAAAAATATATCATTTTGTGGGCTTCAATCAATTTTCAGGCCTTAAATGTGTATTTTAACATGTGAAAAAAATCAGAAATAGATCTAGCAGCCAAAGGGTTAAAGGATTTGTGTATTTTCAATATTACCCTCAAAGCTATTGAAAAACATGCCCCCCCCCCCCCCCACCTGAATGATATATTTTTTTTTTGTTTTTTCTCCATTAGGTTAGTAAATGTCCTTCATGGCAGTGTTCGGGTCCCAGGTTTTTTGACACTAGTTTGTCTATTAGTCCTAAAATTGCCAGAATTTAGCAACAAGATTAACCCCCCATAGACTTAAATTAGTTGGTTTTGATGCATTTTGAACAAGATTTACCAAACTGTTGGCGAACAGAACCTGGGCAGATTTGCCCATCACTACTTAACAGTAACCTGTTATATAACCAAAGTATTCTACTAGTACATATTCTTATTGTTTGTTTGTAGTGCCTTTTTATTTTTAATACATGTGTAATAAATACCTTTTGATGAGCTGTGGATATCCTGTTTTTCACTATAGAGTATTGTTTAAATACATTCAACAACATGAATTATTATGCCTGAATGGTAAAACAGTTAACTTTTACTTTAAAACAACATATTACATTCTGGGCAGGAAGCATGAGACAGAAGGCTGCATAACTTGAGTAAACAGAAAATAATTGGTTCAATTACTGCTTATTCAATGCTGTGCTTATCGTTATAAGTTAGGTATGGGTCACAACAAAGGTCATGCACCATCTAATTGTTCTAACCTTAACATTGTCCACTCCAGGTTAGGATTTAAAGAACACATTTCTTAAAAATGAAGGTTTTAATCAATTTGTAAATTGTAAATTACATGCTTACATTTCAGACAGCTGAGATGTACTGCATTGTTCAAAGAACCAGTCCACATAAGCTCATACTGAAAAACTACAGTATCCATAATCTGTTAGTGAAACATTTGATTTTATGTGCTATAAGCAACACTAAAAGAAGGCTGACTGCAGCATCTGGTTTATTTTCCCTGTTTTCTATGTCATGTCACCTTATGATGAGGATGTTTGATAGCTAAGCCAGACACAAATGATTATAGAAAAACAAATTGATGGGTAGTGTGAAGAATACCATATCAGCCTAACCCTGTCCAAATTATTACCAGCTCTCTGTACAGCAACCTAAGCAACAGTAGAGTGACATTAAACCCTCAAATGTTTTTAACATAAAACAATACTGTAATGTGTGCCTTACTGTAATCCATGGTTGTTTCCCTTCTCTTTGCTGCTCTTCCTTTTAAATCTGTATCTGTTCTCATGCTGGGCAGAACTTCTGTTTTGCAGCAGACTGTCTTGTCTCTGGAATGGCTACATGGTGTCTGTGTGTAGGTTTGCAACCTGAGCCAGCACTACAGGAAGAGGCACTCAGCTGCAAAGGGAAGTTCTCCCCAAGCATGAGAAGACATGAGGATTTAGAAGGAAGAGCAGCAAAGAGAAGGGAAACAACCATGGATTACAGTAAGGCACACATTACAGTATTGGTTTATGTTAAAAAATCTGAGGGTTTAATGTCACTTTAACTCTTTATGCACACAGTTGTCACCACCATGTATTTTAAAGGAAACATAAATCATTCATAGCATCTGTTGTTGCAATTTGATAACTGGCATATTATTTAGCAGAATTAAATTATGATTTGTTTGTTACCAAATATTATATAATGTGTATTATTAGCTTTCTGGCCCTTCCAACTTACCTATTTGATGCCAGATTGGTATCTTCTTATACATTAGTGTAGCCACTGTTTTGAAAGATAACTCCATTACTATATGAGTTTTGGCCAAAAAACAGACTCACGTTATGATTTGACCATTTACCCATACTTTGGGCAAGTGAAGGTTTACAGTATGCATACCTTCAAACTTGTCTGTTTTCTGTCAAATGTGCCTTAAGCCGGACTGTTTGTCAGATGTGTCACCTTCCATGAATGCTTAGCACAGACAATAGGTTTCAATCTGTTAAGATATCAAGCACGGGTGTCCCCACACCACGTGCAGGTGTCTATACCAGAGAACCAAATATGTGACCTCACCAAATAATGCTTATGAATTGTAGTTTATTAACTACTCTAAAAACACCACCATAAGCACCCCCACCAACACCCGCAAGTAGCATAAAAATACAAGTAACAATTACACCCCGGAGACAACAGGGCAAACCCTGGGGAGCACGACAACAAGAGGGGAGCCACTGATCAGGAGACCTCAGGGGTAAGGTCCAAGTCAGGGTACAAGGCAGGAACAGGATACAGGCAACGGGATATGGCGACAATACTGAGGCACAGGCCTCACTGCAAGCAGAGGCTAAATACCTCTCCAGACGAGCACCAGGTGGTGACTAATTGCTGGGAGACACTCGCAGGTGAGCATCGGAACTGCAGGTTCCAGCACCACAGTGCCACCCGGAGGTGGTCTGGTACCTGACAGCTACTGGCTGGAGACACCTGCAGGTGAGCACTGGAACTGCAAGATCTGGTTCCAGTGCCACAGTGCCACCTGGAGGTGCTCCGGTCCCTGACACAATCTCACCAATTTTCTTACTGACTTGAGAATTCTGGGGAAAATTAGAATGGTGCAGTGTTCAGTACTACTCCTCCACTACTCCACACAGGTTGTGGTTCATCAGACTTTACTATAATTACTTGCAGTACTCCATTCAGCCCAAAAACAAGGCATACTTTTTTAAAGTGGTTACAACTTACAAAACATTTTGAAAATGCTAGTTGCCTAGCTGTTATGCTTACCTTATTCAGTACTTCAGTGAACTGGAACAGGAATGCAGATAAGGACTTCTGACTTTTCTCTGATCTTCCTTTACTGCATACCTGTTCTGGGTCTAGCTAGAAAGTTTTTAAACCAGATGTTTAGCACAACAGCTAGGTTACCAGCACTTTCAAAAGAAAGTCAACAATGGAAGTTCAGTGTTTATGTCATGACAAGTTGAGTTTAAAGTGACCCTGACATTCTTTTTGCCATCCCTTCTAAGAGTACCTGTGCAGAGGCTGTTGTTAGTTTCTTACTGCTCCCTCTTTTATATCACACCTCTCTAGCAATCCAACTATTAAACTGTAAAAATCCACTTTACTTACTCTCATTTTTGCTTCCTTCATCCCTTCATTTCCCATTGGCTGCAATTTTTATTTTCTGGTGATCCTCAACCAATAGGAAAAAAAATATTTTCAGCCAACTGGGATAGAAGATATTATAAAGATTGTTCCCTGTAGTTAAAGACTGTGAATACTTTCCTCTTTGGTGGGTGGCAAGTCCATATGTCTCTGTCCTCCAGGTCTGCAAACTCTGCTGAAGTATTCCCCATTCGAGACTTCCTGGAGTGTGATATACCTGAATCAACTTTTGTGCACTCTCGTTTCTACCTCTGCCCCTACATCACTGCTAGTAGGAGGAATCGCAGTTTGTGGCAGGCATTTCACACTCCAGGAAGTCCCAAATGTTGAAGTCTTTGCTGGAGTCTGTGGTGTTGAAAGACAGAGAAGTTCAGATTCCCCACCAGAAAGGTAAGCATTGACAGTCTTCAATGGCAGGGACCAATTGTTTATATTTCTACGAGGAGAAGAAGTTTCAAGGAAATTTCTGTAAAAGAACATCATAAAGAGGAACTTTATCTGACACAGGGAAAACTAAAAGTTAGCAGCTATGGATACTGCAATAGCTGAATTTTAAAAAACACTTACCATCCCATGGAGTTAAACTTGAGGAGAGGGTACGCTATCTTTGCCTAGGCGAGGAATGAGAAAGAGGGAGCAAGTACCTGCTAAAAACTTGCTCCTCCCAAAAAATTACAATTCTTGTAAATGTGTAGCATGGAGGGTGGAGGATTAAAATTAAGCCATGTTGAAATTTTAAGTGAAGGGCTGCTTTAGCAAAGTTATGAAGCAATTTAAATATAACATAGAATTTAGATTTCATAGGATACTTTTTAACCAGTTCATGTAACTGTACTCATTACACAGTTCCTGCTCCACATTTTAAAAAATTGGTAACAGTTGACCTATTCCACTCCTGGATAGTGCTTTCATAGGAAGTCATAAACTAATGCTGTCTGTGGAATGCATTAAGGACCGCGCACACACATCCTTTTCATATTGTTGGCAAGAATCAATTTTCCTTCATTTCTTGAGAACTCACACGGAAAATAACTAATGTTTACTAAGTCTGACAAAACTAAACTCTGGAAGATCCACAACATCCTCTGGTACAATGCAGGACTGCTGCTCTAGCATTGTATGTGATGACGTTGGTGAGGGGGAAGCTGCATAACCACTAAAGAAGAGTAGTTTTAAGTGACCAGTCTGACAGGAGGAAGCTTGTGGGAGCAAGAAAAAGGTAAAGTAAGTCTGCCTATTCTATGCACCCAAGACTAAAGAACATTAAAACTATACTATCAGGGAAAGGGGAGGGAGGGAAGCTACATTAAAAAAAAAATATTTTTACATGACTGGAGTTCTACTTTAAATAGGAAGACATATCCCTGAGAATAATGTTTAGGAGATATTTGTCTATTATTGCAGGAACAGAATGATTGCAGGTACCTTCCACCACACCTGCCCAAAGTTAACAGCAACTAACAATTTAGACCCTCCTACAGGTAGATTTAGCTATTTGGTTTTGGAAGCAATGGTTGCTTTAATGCAGCTGTATCTGGCCAGCTATTTTAGTCCTATTTTACTGCTGAATTGCTGTCTCTTTCTTTGCTCTCAAGTTACTTATTGAATATGGAATACTGTAAATGCATGTAGGCCATTGGTAGTGGCATCTATATACAACATCATGTTACCTCTTCCAATTCATTATAAGCACATTAAACTACCTTTGATCTTATTGTGAAAAAGATATAATACTAAGACAATCATTATTTAAATTCATTAGTCCATTTAACTGTTTGATTCTACACAGCAGTTAAATCGATTATGATTGTACAATCCAAAGGTACAATGTCAACTGCATTCTGAAAACTGTCTTTACAACTCCAGATAACATCACAGAAAATCCTAGGAGAGTCAATATGCATTTTTTTTTTAAGAAGCACTTGAACTTTCTTCAGTAAATGCTGATTCCTACCCAGCCTCCAAGTGCAGACTGAAACAAGAGAAGATCAAAAGAGGAATGACAAGTGGGCTTAGCAAATACACTCACTACTAGAGTTCAGTATTTGCTGTTCTCTGGAAAAACAAGCAATTATGGCATTTCATTTACTATAAGGGCTGGGAACAGCAGTGATACTATTATCTGGATGTAAGCATGAAAAATATTCTATGTTGATTTATTTACAACATGATTTTACCAGATGACTGTTCAGCACCTGTTACAGTATCAGATAGATGAACCATTACCATTTGTTCACAGAAAATATATGATTATTTATGTAATGAAATCTAATATGTTTGGCTGGATTGGTTTTGTATTGCAGTACATACAAAAGAAGATGTAGTATTTCAAAAGTGATTGCATTTTTGTTCCAACATGTAAGTATTATTCCTTTCATATGTAATCATGTAATTTATATTCATCTGAATATTTTCTTTTCACATCTAAAATTCTAATCCATAGGGTGAACAAGAGATAATTTTATGCTATCTCATTTCATCTATTTGGCTGTCTTTCTAACATCCAAAATATACTTCTTTCTTACTAGGAGGAAATATGAAGGCTGCCATTACATGCTTGTCGGCCACCTGCTGCTGTCACTGAGCTCTGTACAATGTTTTTACATTTACCTATGCACAGCAGTCCTGCTAGCAGGCACGTGGCAAAGAATATTCATGGCTAAAAAGAGCAACATGGGGTTTTCAGTAATGTTTTAAAGTAGTTGTTCAGAAGTAAAAGAATATTTTAAGTGAACTGAAATGTCATTTGCTTATATTACTTATAAAAATAAAGAACTTAAACGCTCCAGGCCGATATAAAAGACGCAAATTATTGCAAACCTGTTTTTATTAATACATTCTAAATGTATTTTTAAAAGGCAGCAGTGTAAGTACTTTATAATTGACGTGGAATGAGCCTCTTGCAGTCCCTGTACAGCAGAACTCAGACTAGGGAGGGGAGAAGCATTAGTGTACAAAAGATTGTGTTGCAGTGCACAAAGCATGCTGATGGGGGACAAGAGCTTTCCCTTTCACTGTTCAGTCACACGGTTGGGGTGGGCCAAGCACCGAAAGTGTTGCTGAATTGCAGAAGAGAACAATCAGGTCTTTTTGCTTGTAAATCTCAGGACTAGGTGGACATAAATACAAACCTTTGGCAGGTACAACATCTACCTTTGTCTTTATTTCACCTGCGTATTTAGCCATTTGCCTGTAGCAGATTGGAATCTTCCTCCTCAGCAGATTGGAATCTTCCTCAGCGCCTCACTTCTATGCACAGTGTATAGATGTTGATGATTTACTGGACCTTAGACTGGTGCAGAGGAGGTGGAGAGACATTCCAGGGATCGGTCTAAGATGAAGCCGGCTCAGAGCTTTGGGTGAGTATATCTTTTTTTATTTTAATGAACAGTTAACCCTTACAGTGCGGGGGTAGCCCCACTGCAAGGGTTAATAACAAAACATTCATGGAGTTCTGCTTTAATGTATATGGCTAGCCTTAGTATTGGATTGCTGTTATCCCACTAGATGGATGGATAAATGGTAGAAAGTATATAGTATGTATACTGTTAATCAATAGATAAATAGCAATTTTTGCAAATATTGTATTTACAGTGAGCACACATTATTATTTTATATTATATACTATATTTGTAGAGTTTACCTTAAAGGACAAGTGCACTTACAGACAAGTGCAATTGTCCACCCTTCTTGTTCCCCTAGTCTATACTACTCAGCCCTGCCATGCCCCTCATCTACTTACTCATATAAGTACTACAGCTTTAAGATGCAACAGGAATTACATCTTGTAGCCACAATCCTTCTAGCTGCTGACAGTTCTTGCACAAATTGATCCTCATAGATTTCTATGGGGCAGTCTCCCTATAAAAGTTGATGAGGGCCCGCTCTGCAGGTACGACCAGCAGTTAGGAAGATTGTGACTGTTCAATGTAAACATCTCTGCAAGGCATTGGCTGCATTGTTGAGTTAATTAAGCAGTTGGGAGTAGAGGATTGGAGTGTTTAGTTTAGGAGTTCTAAGCAGAATGAACAAGTGCTGTTTATCTGAAAGTGCACTTGTTCTTGAGGGTCAGAAGGGATTTTTGACCCTGCTAAAGCAAAATGGATCCAAGGATTCTAGCTTCATTGGTTCTTTGGGTTCTGATGGTATAAGGTACTTTTTTTAGCCTAAAGTCCATTTCCACATTTGTAGATGATTAGCATTTATTGTGGTAATGTAAAGATACATTGATAGTATACAGTATATGTGTGTATATTTTCATGACTCCCATTGCAGGCATTCTTAGTTTTTTCATGAATTTTTTATTAGGCCTGAATCTTATAAATACAACATTTTCTACACAGGAAATTCAGTCTGACTCTGGGGTTGGATTGTAAAGCAGGCTGTAAATAGCTGCCCCCCTCCCTGTGACTCTGTGTAACAAAATCACTAAACACGAGCTCTGCCTTTGCATACAATACACTGTCCACGGGGGGTGCCATTATGAATACTAATGAATGGGGGTTGGAGAGCACAGAGAGAGCTCAGTTGTAATATACACAAATTGCTTGCAGAGCACAGAGGCGGACATTTCCATGAGGATATGAAGAGGAAAGCTAACAAAAAATGTACCTTTCTGTGTTCAAATGCAACAACTGCACATTCCTGCTTTATGTACACTGCTGGCATATGTTTTTTTTGACAATATCTCTGCAAAGGTGGAAATGTGCTTTTATTTAGCATATATGACTATGTAACATGGTCTTAAACAACAGAGATTTCCCTGTTTTTTTGGGGGTTTTTTGGCCACAGAAAGACATGTTTTCATAGCTGTTATCATTGCGTGTTCCATGTTTTTGTAATGTCTTTTTAAAAAATTCTGCCAAGTATGAGGATTAGACTGATTTTTTAATTTATTAATTCATTTAATTTGTTTGTTCGTTCATTTTTTTATACCTTAAACTGCTCATTTTTGTGTTGTCTTATTCATTTAATTCTACTTTTATTCAGTCCAAGAGTGTGAGGTTATCAGTTCTATCACTTTGTTCATGTGGTAAGGCCAAGCTCAGCAAGGTATTTAAATGCAGTTTTTCAGTTTGCTGAAGAAAAAGTAAAAGGCAGTGATTAATCTTTCTATGTATCAGACTTGAAGACCTCTATTTCTTTTGCATTACTGAAGTAAGAGTTTCACAGCAGGCATGAAATGATGTAAGGTAGTAAAAAGAGCCATGAATGCAGGTATTTAGCAACTCAACCCCTTTCTCTGCGTGCTGGGTCTTCAATACTTGCATATCTCTACTTTATCTCTTTTGCACAAGGAACAGTTAAATCCCTCATATGTTACAATTTTTTTTTCAGTTTTCATTTTTAAATGTTAATCCCAAGAGTTTCGGTGGAAAAATAAGGGATTAGCTGTAGCATAATTTCTATGGAGCTTTAAAAATGGTTGTATAGAAATATAGCAATATTTCTTGAAAACATGGAAATTCAGCCTTGTATTGTAATTTAACTGTAAAGTAGTTTATCACCTTCACTGAAATCATTACTACAGCTAATGGCCTCAAAGGGAAAGCATATTACTTGACTTTATTGCAATCACTTGACGTTTTTATGAGTCTTCTTAATGAAGGTATTCTTGCTTAAAGGGAGACCATAACTTGGACCTTGATGATAATTGCCTAGAGGAAACTAATTAAATACTCATCATAGCCATATAAAACTGGTCACCTTTAAAACATAACATCATGCTACAGGTAACAAGTTTTCATTTTCTAATATGCTAAACTTCTGTTAAAGGCTCTGAGTGTTAATTATCCATACAAGAGTTGTGCATGCAATTAGTCAGCCTTACATGCATAGCATTCAGGTGCATAGTTAATATTGGACATAAAAGATGAATATATGTTTTCTGTTGCAAATACAATTACAATATAACAACAACTCAATAACAATAGAAGTGTGAATCACAGTTCTTCTGTTTGACAGACCTTTTGTTAACTAGTAACTAGTTACTGGATTCTGCATGTTTTAAATATGTAGAAATACAGTATGTAGGCATTTTTTCAAAGGAGTCATATGCACAGCAACCACTTGAAGTGGATGATATAGGGATAGGGTTAGACTAGGCTGGGAGTAGGATGGAGGAATTGCCCCCAAGGCCACTACTAATAGGATTTTTTGGGCTGGTGTCCCTAAGTGGATAGTTTCCCCATTCCAATCTCAATTGAGAGCAGGAACCACAACCAGTGACACAAGCTGAGCATTATATAGCTATCTACATTATGACCTATGATTACAGCATCTGCAGAGCAGAATCTTCCTGCACTGACTTCTATTGTGGCCCCAAGATGTCATGGGAAAATATGCTGCTGAAATGGAAGTAAAAATATTTACCCAATCAACTCAATTTGCAGTGTCTCAATGCCAACTCTGCAAAAGTGCTGGCTTTACAGCCCCTCCCGTGCCAGCTGGTGGAATGTGCTACCTTGTATGTCTTTTCTGCACTACAGTGAGTACACAGACACCATTTTTTGTCCATCTCTGCCCTACACCAGCATGTGAAAGCTGATGTCTCCATATCTCTGGACCACACATTCAGTGACAGGGTCCACAAGACCACAGACATGTGATCTAGAAAGCATCTAATTTTTGGCACACTAGGGAGAATTGCTGATGGTTGGGATTGATGCAGGATGGGGCACACCACTGGAGCTGGTGGTGGCAGCCCATCTCCTGCAACTTAGTGATGGTCACAGAAAAGTCATGTCTACCAGAACCACCAGCCTCTCCCCAGGCAGCTAAGAGCCTATGCAAGGGCTCAGGCAAAATGCTGTCATTCTAATTTGCAGCTGGTATGCTTGGGGTACAGAAGCCACACTGGGCCAGAGAATCTATAATTTCTCCAGGTGCAGGCAAAGGGAGCTGACTCCATGTCATCTTGGACCAGAAAAGGTTGTGTATGACAACAACATCAACCTGACATGGCCCTTGGGCTGGAAAGTATACACATGTGTCTTGTCTGGCACACATCCTTAACCTTGTGGTGCAGAAGTTCCTGGCTTCCATGGGGTCCTTAAGGCAGCCAGAAGAGTTTGGCTTTTTCAGTGAAATAGGTACCCTCTAATGTTGATTTACTTCTTCATATACAATATTTTGGGGACTTTTTCATTAAAATAAATAAATGTAAATAATATTTTTTTATTAAAAACTGGGCAGTGTCTCTTCTGTTGGGGGCTTAGGGAACGTTTGGAAATACTGGGCACCTAGCTACTACAGTATTTTCAGCAAAGTAAACTCTAAAGTTGAAGGTTTTTTTACTAAAAGCTGCCTGGTGTTTGTCCTGTTCAAAATGGTCTAGTAAAGCTGATTAAATATTGTGTAGAGGGTCAATACAATATGTTGCTGACTTTAAAAAAAAAAATAATTACACATATTACAGTGTTGATTTTCTTGATTTCAAGCTGTGTCTTATTCAAAATGTCACCTATATAATATACTGTGTATAGACACAAATACTGTGTATAGACTCAGCACAATATTTTGTTGGCTTATTTCTGAGAAATATTGTTGATTCTTGGTCACAAGCTGCCTGCTGTCTCCCAGTGAAATTGTGGCCTAGTAAAAGCTACTTACGTATTGTGCATGGAGTCAGAATGGTATTTATGGCTATTGTCTCTGAAATAATACAGTCTTTTTTGTCATGATAAAGCATGCCTGGTCTTTTCCTCTTAAATTGCAGTCTACTAAAGATGCTTACATAGCATTCATCAAGTCTGTACAATATTTATGACTTTTTTGTGAAATACATCATTATTTTTATTTCTTAATAAAATACGCCTCATCTCTCCCTTACATCGAAGAACCATGTGCAAATAATAAAAAGCTTTTGAGGCCAGTGCCTGTGCTGGCAGCCTAATCTTGCAAGGGACACATTCTTTAAAATTTTGCATAGGGACAAGGTAATGGTTAGGCCTGGTATTTGCTTTTTTTTTTAAATAGATAGTGCTCTGGTTGTATTGCTGTCCCTGCCTGTGTGCCTCAACAGAGCAGGGATTTCAGAAATGTCATGGCAGCTATGGAAGATGGGGAGGAGCCAAAATAGGGGGCACCATGAGGAAATCTGACAAAGAGATTCTTTGCTTGGCTGCTTCAGAGTGGGGCACTCTGACAGTAACAGTAGATTCCCACATAATTTGTATCTTGTATCAGGGAGAGATGAAAGCTCCATAAAAATGAACTCCTTCTCTATGCCCACACCCTTCCTCCTCCTAACAACCAGCACAATTTCCCTCCTCCATTTGCTGCATCCTGCCCTTTCCCCTGTGTTGTGGCAATGCTTCCAGTGTGGGGGATCCTTGCACCATCAGGAAATAGGATAAAGAGGTTGTCACAGATCACATCTGCCAGATTTTCCTCTTGTATCAAGCAGAGATAAAATGCTTCCTCCTCTCCACCAGCACCAGTGGCGTAACAACCGGGGGTGCAGCAGGGGCGCGGGCCCCGGGCGAAACGTGAAGGGGGGCGCTGGCCGAAAATGGCACTTTCGGCTAAATGCCGAAAGTGACATTTTCCTGCCGTTTTGCCGGCGCGGC
>NW_017307751.1:44044-66361 GCF_000935625.1 Nanorana parkeri
AAAAAGTTTCAAAAAAAATAAAATATTAAAATTTGAAAAATTAAAATAAAAACATGTGTGTGTGGGGGGGAGGTGCAGGGTACAGTTCCAGTGGTTGTTTATATAATGGGGGGGGGCGAAAAAACATTTCTGCCCCGGGCGCCCAGAACTCTGGTTACGCCACTGACCAGTGGTTACTCTGGTTACTATTCCCCCTCACTGTCAGCACCCCAACTGTCCTCCTGATGTGGCAGGATTAGCAGACAAGGAAGAGGGAAATGGCATATTAGCATTCCTTAAAAACAATGGCTGCTATGCACCCTTGAAGAGGAGAGACATATCTGTGTCTTTGGGGGAGTAAAATAAGGAAAATGGCTCATCAGCAGGCAAAAGAACATGGCTGCTATGCTCCCTTGAGGAATGAGGATGATGTGTCTTTTGCTGACAACTTTTTTCATTAAGGTGCTGCTCCCACCACGGTATGTGGTACAGAGTCGTGTGTTACCTCATGCATGCAGTACCCAAGTGGCTAGTATTTTTTTCACAGCTAATATGCTGACAATGGTGCTGTTGTCAGCAGATATGTTAAGAAAGGCCCATGCTGCAGAACTCTTTCAATTAGCTGCAAATTCAAGTGCTTGTGTACTCCCCTGATTTTTGCCCTAATAACCTAAAAACTAACTAATTATTTTCTAGCTATAATGAATCTGATTGAGCTGATGCTGCTGTATTTAAACCAAGCAATAATGTACAAGAAAAAAATGTATTACACATGCAAAATGTGTGATACCAGAAACTGACACTGTCTTGTTTGTATTGTTCCATTGTTCATACTGTTTTGTAACACTGCATACAGTTGAAAGGCATCTCCCAAGTATGTTTTTGAAAGGATTAGTGTTTTTTCCATGTCACCCTTGAAGTTGCATAAAAGGAGGACTCTCTTCCCCAAAACGGCATTTTTAAGAATGTATCTCTGCATTGGTATATGCCCTTTTTAACAATGTATTGCCTATTTGCCTTAAAAATTGGCAGAATTGATGTTTGCGATACAACCTCCCATTGACTTCAATGGAGCTCAGACCATGGTTTGCAATTTCCAGATTTTACATCGAGTTTTACAGTCAGCATGTAAAAATAAAACCAAGCCGATTTGCTCATCCCTAATTACAAACTGAATGTTATATTTTTACAGCAATAGCATCCATTTTATCATTTGTATCAGCTTTGAAATTTGCCCATTGATAGTTTCTCCTATCTCATAAGTGGATTTCTGCAGCTTTTTTAGAGTGACTGTTGGCCTCTTGGTTGGTCTTCAAATTAATGGTTGAAAAATGCTCCAAATTAAAAGAGTGGCCTTACTCCTTAGTAGGCTAGTGATATTAATATAGTGTTCTTTATTCTTATTTTCTCCACCCCCGGTAGTTTTTTCCTTTACCATACCAAGAATCTAGTACCATAAACATACTGGTTGCCTGCATACACTGCATCACTTAGTTGGTTTTAAATTAATTTCACAATACCATGTTCCACACAGCACAACAAAACACATTAATCCTAAATCTTCCCTTGGATTTTATATTTGTGTTTCCCTAACTCTTCACATCATTCTATATCACAATGATTTTTTGGTGACTTCTGCTGTCTAGGCCAGTCTCTGGGTCACATACTGGGAGAAGTCTTGCCGCACAGGTCCATACCTTCAATAAAGGCCTGGTGCTCCCTGTCACTGCAGCCCTATGAGAGACACTTACCACCAGCTAGCAATGTGGGTTTTACCTGTTTGTCTCCCCTGACTCTGAACCTACTTGCATCTGTCACCAAAACCACTAGTTACAACCAAGTAGCCCTGTTCTACTCTTGATACTGCCACACTCCAAATAGAAATGTTATTTTGATCACATTGGTATATGTGAATGTAACTTGAAAAAATAAAGCCCTGTCAAATATCTATTGTTTTGAAGAGAAGGGGGGGAGGTAGGCCTTTTCTAGTCAGTTATTCAGATGTTCACTTTTAATTGGTGACTATCAATGTCAAATTACATCTGAATATTGTTTGGATGCCATTTTCAACACAAACACATTTCTTATGCTGTGTCTAAAGAAGGAAGTTATCAGACAGAATATTTCTGATCTTTGTGCAAAAAATAATATGAGCTAGAAGAGTTCAATTTGTATTTTGCTATATAAATCAGCATCACTTTTAAACCTTCTAGTTGTGAATGTATTGTTTTTACTTTTGCTCCATACAAAACATGTTGATTAAGAGTTTTCTTTAGTTTGCCTTGTTATAACTTCCATTCTAAATTTCAGTGAATGTTCATGGTCATGGTTAACTAGTCATGCATGGTTACCTACTGATTTGAATTACATGCTCCATAACTCTTTTAATGATGCACAACCACATCCATAAAGACATTAGGAATGAAATTTTGTCCTGGAAGTTAAATCTCTAATAATGACAAAGATGCTCAAACAACTTAATGATAGTGTCATTTCTGATAGGCATACAAATGTTGGTCACTGTCATAAAGGGCAAGTGGCTATTCATTAAATCTAGGTGTCAGATTCCTACACTAACTGTGGTTTGAAGATCTAGCTCATTTAGTTGCAAATTCTAAATAAACAACTCAAACTTAATTTATTAAATTTTTTAACATTCAGTTAGTGACTGGAATGTGACCCAGATTACCCTAATTGGCAAGAAAGTAGCGTGTCCATTCCAGCTTACCTATAGAGTACATATTCTGATCAGGTTGGTTAAAAGGTATATGAAGGGGTAAGGCTAATTGCCTTGTTAAAACAAGTTTAGCAATTAGCCTTATGTTTCACTATATCAAAAGAAAAATGTAAAATATGTCAGAGAGGGATGGGGTTCAAGTTTGGGATGATTCCGTCTTGGAGCTGAATTTTGCTCTTTTGCCATTTACCTAAAAATATTTTTTTGTAAAGTTTTTTTGGGTTAGGTGTATAAGGGTTGGTATTTAATTATTAAGGTTTTTTCGCAGGAAGTATATTTCATTTCACCAAGTCACCAAAACCCACCCTGCCATCTCCAGCTATATCATTGATCTGTCAGATGTCTCTTCCCCAGTGACTGGAAATTAAGAAAAAATAGGCACCCAGTTACCACCATGCCCAACATCTCAATGCCAGCTTGGCAAAATTGCTGGCTTTACAGCTGCTCCTCTTTTGTCTGCCTCTTTCATGAATTTGTGGCCTGTACTGTAAAACAGTGGCAGGTACCCAGCCACCATTTTTCACTAAAAAAGGCCATATCTTCCCTCCACAATCATATAAAAGCTAATGTCTCCATGTTGATGGACCACACGGTCAACGGCAGGGTCCACATGACCACAGACATGTGATTCAGCAAGCATGGGCAGGGATGTTACATTTGCTTCATGGTCCACTTGGTAACTTTGCTGATGGCCAGGAATTATGTAGGATAGGACACACCGCTGGAACTTGATGGTGCTGCAGTGCATACTGCAACATGGTGACAGCTTAGTCTCCTTCACCCCCTCCCCGTCAATAGCTTCCTTTAGTTAGGCACCAGTACCACCAGTCACCCCAATGCTGCCTTGATGTTTTACAGCTGACATACTTGGGGGACAGGACAAAGACTGGGGCAAAGATTAGGTCAGCTCTGCAGTGAACGGCCCAGAGGTGCCTAATCCCACACTATATTGGGTGTGACAACAGCACCAAATGGCTGTCCTCCCTTCAGCAGGGAAAGTTCACACATGTGACTTGCCTGAACTTGGTGGTGCAGCAGTTCCTGTATAGCCATTTCAGGTGGTCATACCCAGGCAGTGTTCCGCCTGACTGTAATTCGGTGGCATCTCAACCTGCATGCACACCATCTGATATGTGATATGCCCAACTGCTGGAACTCCATAAGCAATTTATTTATATAAATGTAATTATTTATAAACAAAACATTTACCAGGATATGCCATGGTTTGCATTAATGCATTCTAACAATGTGAATGATTATAAGCTCTTTGAGGGCAGCAACTGATGTGAATGTGCAACTATGTAAAGCGCTGTGTAAATTATTATCGCTATTATAAATAAATAAAGAAATAAAATAACTGAATGAGTCTGTGTTTTGTTCAGCCTAAAGTTCACTTTTAATTCAAGCTCAGCAATCTATTACCATGCATTCAAATACCTGTAACAAAGACTATTTGTAAAGTGAGTTGTGAATGGTTACAAATTCTTTTTATTGAAAATACCTAATGGTGTCATCGCCATTACAGTTTTCTTTAAGTAGAATAGACTTGTTTATAATCCAGTCAAATAATAGTTCCCTTAAATTTTACAATGCATGCTGGTTTTGTTTAACAGCAGTTCAACATGAAAACAAAACAAAGTAAACTGACATCAAAAAGTATAAAAAAAACTCAAATAAATACAATATTTCAAGTAATGAAATCACTTGGATTTTGTTTTTCCTGGCAAATACTAAATGCTTACATTGATTGACAGAGGCAGACGCACAGTTCACTAAAACATTTATTTGAGCATCATATTCAATTGTGTTAGAAAAATCAGTCTTCACAGAAGTATGTAGGTGTCTGCTGTACGCAAAAGGCAAATTGTTGTTTTGAACTATAAACACTGTTTAAAGGTTTAGTGTACACCTTGGATTCCTGCTGCCGACAGAAGTACAGAGACCTAAATCCACTGCATACTGGGACTAACTGATCAAAGCAGTAGTTAAATCTATCCATGGAAAATCTAAGTAGTCTTTGGAGGCAGCTCTTTGAATGCAGATTAGTGATTTCATTGAAGTAGTCAATCAACTGCCTTTTTCCCTGGCTGCTGAAATGTCATTCAGTGAGCATACAAGATAAAAAAAAAAGATGAATAAAAAATAATATTTTAACTCGAACAAACTTAGTACTTGTAGACTTGATCGCATGAATCCGCTTCAGTCAAGATCATTTCAGAGGTAGCTACAGAAATGAATCTCACAAAGGGACTAGGTTTAATCATCCAGTCCCAGACTATATTGATTTTGAGACTACTTTCAATGACTATATAAATAAGCCATTTCTTTGCAACTGTATCTGGAGCCGGTCATGAACCCAAAAACCTTCACAACCTGGTCCAAAGTGAATTATGCCCTGAAGAAATAAATTAATAAAACGAATGCAGCTAGCCTTCCACACCAACTTTTTCCACGTTTCAAGAGCTTAAAAATATAAAATCAATAATCATTTAGTCATAAGAGTAAATGAAGCGACATAACATCAAAGTATACCCTTTAGCCATTCGAGTCATTCTAGGTAATTTATCTCATCAAAAGCCACTGGTAATAATCCTTTTCATTCTGAGACAAGCAATCACACAGCTGCTGCATTATCCCACAGTAAACAGGTTTGAAGAAAATATTAAAAATCAATATCTGTTTCCTTCTATCAGACCAGTTGGCATCCATCATAAATGTGCTTTTGTGAAGAGTTTGTTAAGTTTCACAAGCTTTGGTGTGAATGACAACTGAACATAAAACTAGACTTGACTTAATAACAACTGACATCTGGGTTTGTTTAGTACATACATTGTAAAAAGTGGAGAATGTGATGAAATCCATAAATAGCAATTACTTACATAATTGAATCAAACACATCAGACTTTTTAAGTAGCAAGTACCCTATTAATTCTTTCTAGTTTGTGAGGTCACAGATGTTCTGTGGTATATGATTTCTGTGTGTATCCCTTCTGTTAAAACACCTCTTCCTAGAACACTACATGCTGAGCTACAACTTGTTCTGTGAGATAGATTTTTCTTTTGGACTGTTAGAGACATACTTAAATTAATGTTGTCATGCCCCTTAAGATAACAGCCTTCACTGGAAGCAAGCATTCTTTAGCCCCTAAACCTCATACCAATTCCTCAGCAGGAACATCACTGTAAGTAATGCTGAACTGATACACACTGCCCTAGAACCAGTATGCATCCTGGGGTCTAATGCAACCTTCTTCCACTAAAATGTATTAACTTTGGCATAGTCAGTTAAGAAAGGAAAACACATTGAGGAGAATTTATCCAAACTGGAGCAAACAGAATCTGGAGCAGTTGCTCATGGCAACCAATCAGCGTCTCTCTTCAGTTTGCCCAAGTAAGATTTGAAAATGAGAGAGAGAAGCTGATTGGCTGCAGTGCAAATCTGCTCCAGATTTTGTCTGCTCCAGTTTTGATAAATTCCCCCAAAATCCCTTTAATGTCCAGTGTTAAAATTTGCCAGAGTCATCCTTGACCGAACTAATACACAGCACCATCAATATGAAAACACAACAGAAAAGCTTCTATTATTCCCATTGGGGAACACAGTAGGCCACTGGGTATATGCCCAATCACTGGAAGATTGAACATAAACCATGGCCCCACTGGTCTGCACAATCAGACATCCTCAGTTTAGCTTAGTGTCCTAAAGAGGTAAAACAAATCTCCTAGCTCTGTTGGTCCAAGATTTAAGACTACATGGTACCTTCATATTCAGTATTCTACCTTTTTCCCCCAAATATAGGAAATCCAATACAGCCTCTATTCCCAAGTCAGTGCAGATGGGGACCTCTAAAACTCTTTAGCACATAATGGGCTGCATATTTTGGGGAGTCATTGCTGAATTTGCATTCATCTGTCTGAGGGCAATCACTACATAGAGAAATGACTGCACGCTGGTAGTAGATGGCTGATACAGCTCCATTAGCACTTTTAGTTTTGCTAGAGCAGTGCCTTCTGAGACTCTTTAGGTCCCCTTTTTCCCCAGGTAGGCAGGGAGGAAGCTTTTACACACTCTATGGGGTATATTCACGAAGCTGCCGAAGGATCTAGCCGTAGCTTCGGCCGACCCTTCGGCTAGCTTCAGCCCCAGGCTATTCACAATAGCCCGTACAGCTCCCGATCATGGCCTAGTGGCTGAGTCGAGCCGAACGCATATGCATCGGAATTGTTTCACTCTTTTTCTGTTCTGCTCTGTCCCTCTGAGGGACCGAGCAGAACAGCCGAGCCAAATGCCGCCCAGCGGCATTCAGGTATTCACTCACTGCTGTTCGGCATCTTTAACCCGAAGCCACGTGAAGCAAGCTGATGTACGGCTGATTTCAGCCGATGTACGGCTGAAATCAGCCTACCAGCCTGAAGTGAATAGCCGAACAGTGTTCGGCTCACTTCACTTCAGATCGGTCATTCACTCGGCTGCCATCGGCAGCTTAGTGAATAGACCCCTTATTGTCAATCTAGCACTTAACCTTTCCTTCACTCTAACCTTAACTCCTAACCTACCCCCTTTTAATTAACCCTTAACTCCTCCCTGCCTCTTAACACTAAAGTTTAATGCCTAACCCATTTCTGATTATTAAATCTTCATACATGACCCATGCTAACACTTAACCCTCAACCTACACCTTAAAGTGTATGACAAGTGAAACCTTTTTTACTTGTTTTGGATAGATATTTTACACAACTCCATTCCACACAGTGTTTTTTTAAGGACATTACAGCAGGTACACTTCTTGGCTATAAATGCCCAGCTTTCTACAAGACCCACTGACTATTTTCGGCACGTCCCCCTTGGCTACAGGGAGTGTCAAACACAGCTGCTGTGCCCTATTTGTTGAACACCACTTCCATAGAATCAAATTTATCTGGAATAGAAATGATTATCTGCATAGAACATCCCCTTGCGGTGCACACTGAATCATGGAACTCTGCATGCAGTTGGTAAGCTGATCAGGCTAATGTCTATGAAGCGTGATCAAGACTACAAACACATGCAACAGCATCTTGTTTCATCCGGATGAGAAAGGGTCATATGTAGGGATGAGTTCAGGTTTGGGTCAATCATGAGTTTGATCCAAACTCTGGCTGTTCGCAGTTCATGAAAACAGTAAACGGATGGGATTGTTCTCAGCCATAGAAACCAATTACCAATCATGCAATTGTTGACCTTTGAACTCCAGTCAGGTTACACTGAAGGAAAAAGAAAAGAGAAGGGCACCCACCCTAGTGTAGAGGGTTTTTATGATTATGAGTAAAAATACAGAGTAAAAACATACTCACAAAAGTGGATCAATAAAAGCATAAAAACTAGCCTATGCGATAACTGTAGAATGGCTGCACATATGCCTGTGTGTCAGCACGGGACTCCTGTGACCCATGCTAGATCCCTTCTCTTTTCTTTTTCCCTCAGTGTTGCAGCTTCCCAAGCTGAAGTGGGGCAGCACTCCTAGTCAACCTCGTTTGTACCATTTCATCTGTTGGTCATATTTAGCGCTTTGGATTTGTTTTTACAGGTTACACTGAAGGGTCAATAATGTGGCTTTTCTTGCATGTTGGTCCTGTCACTCTAAAAGTCAGGGTTCCCATCAGCCTGAAGAGAGCCCCCCCCCCCATATTTACTGTGTTTACTAATTTACTTATTGTGCTACATTACTGTACCTTGCTTTGTAGTGGGTCACATATTATTGTGTACAACTATTTTAGTACAAAGTGAAAAGTCCCAAAAGTTCCTTTTTGTGTGTGTTTTTTATATACTCTATAGTTTATATATCGAGTAAAAAAAAAGTTTTAAAATGAATTTGCTTTTAGTGTTTTAAGATTGGTGTTTGAGGTTTACTGCTTTAGGGTTGTAATTTAGTGTTTTAGGTATAATTTTTTTGGAGGGAGGTATATTTTAAAAATACATAAGTTTGTGAATTATTTTCTTTCAGCATCAACATGTTGATGACAGAAGCGAAGCTGCCCCTTGTTAGCAGCTCATCACAGAATACTAGTATGGTACAGTTTAGTGCAACAAATTAACACATTGTCAAGTCCACCAAAAGCACCACATCCTCATTTCCCCCGTTGCCATAGCTACAAAAAAAAGGCAATCCTCTATATTCATTATTTCTAGGGGGGCTAAAGAGTGAGGCAGAGGATCTTAAAGCACATCTAGTAGCGGACTACCAGATTATGAATCCACAGAACAAATCAGCGTTTGGGCCATACCTTTGAGGCGCATGGTATGTCTGCCCTTTCTTTCAGGCAGTTGGCATGCAATGCAGCCAGAGCATGCAGAGTAGGTGGTAGAGTGAACAACTAATCCTCCGAGGCACCGAACAGCACAATTTCATCAGCAGCATGGTGTCCACCCTGCAGCCCAGGAGTGACGTGCAACCCTTTGCCACTTCGGCCTATACGACCTCTGCTGACAGTAGTCTGTTACACCTCACCTAGGTGCTTGCTCAGGCTAGTGAAGGAAAATATTCTTTAGATGGGGTTCTAGTCATTAAAAGGCTTGTTTTATCTCTTTCCCACCGTCTCACTTTTTTTCTGCTGTCCATCCCTTTTCTTTTTTTTTTTTGTTAATGGATCTTGCTGACAGAAATATCAAATGTGTCACAAGTAACTTTTCAGGAGGGAGTACAAATGTGGAAGCACTTACTTGTAAAAGGGTTGTAATAACAGTGATTTCTAGCCTTATAAAATGTGTCTCCAGTCTATAACTCCCCAGTCTGCAACAACTTCAGAAACATGTTTGCAGCAATTAATTTAGATGTTAAAGAAGAGAGCACCAGAAGCCTAGAGGAAGGGGACAACAGCAAAGGCAGTTCCTGCAGCTGTGACTTACTGCCAAGTGGGCTTGTGCGCTGAGGAGAGTTGTTGGAGCAGGTGGTGCAACTTGGTGATGGTGAGAACTCAGTCACCCCCCCTTCCTCAATGGCCCCCTTCAGTGACTCTTTAGAGCCATCAGTTTCCCCCCTAAATGACCAAGAGCCTACACAATAACCCAGGCAAAGCTGTTTTGCAGCTGGTGTGCCTGGGGGACACGAAGTACACTGAGCCAGAGATTTTGACAGCTCTTTAGGGGCAGATGAGAGCAGACTGAGGTCATGCCATCTTGTGCCAGGAAAGGTCATGTGTGACAAAAAAACCAACCTGTCCACCCTTCAGCAGGGAAAGTTCTCATACATGCTTTGCCTGGGAACCTGGGGTTTAGCAGGAGCACAAGCTACCTGTTAACTGCCTGATATGAGATACACCAACACACTGGAACTTGATGTTGGCCATTCTGCAGCAGTAGGCCATTATTTAGTATTTGTGCAAGGTTCTGGGGATCTGAGATTTTTAGGGATACACCAAAGCACAAAGGCATTTAAAGGAGAACTATGAGGTAAGTGAGTGAACACATACCGTCGCTCGCTCACTTCTCGATCATGTCCCTGCAGAGAGTCGTGACTGTTACTCAGGGATTCCCCCCTCCCCGCTTCGATCCTCCAGCACTGACTGGCGGAACGGACGGGGGCGGGTACAGCTGGCTCTGCCTCTAGATAGGCAGAGCCAGCTGTCAATCACGCAGCTGGGTGTATCTCAACAGTAATGTTGGGATCCGTACAGGCTGTGGTGGCCTCAGTATACCGTGGGCTGCAGCTCGCGATATACTGAGCTTTGGGTCACGGGAGGATGCTAGTTTATGTCCTCCCGTGACCCTTAAGAGAACTATGGGGAAAAACACTTACCCCATAGTTCTCCTTTAAATATGTATATGATATCAGAAGTGCTACAGTTATAGAAGCCTGGAATCTGAAATTTTTTTACCCGTATATGGTTGGGTGAAAAAGTTGCCTCTTATGACAAAATGTCATGCCTTTAGGAGACAGACATAATGAAAGCCAGTTGCCTTGAATAGGTTTATGCAAAGTAAAGTCAACATGTACCTGCTGATTAGAAAGATTTTTGGAAAGTTTATAGGCCAATGGTGGAGAATCCTGTAAGGTTCTGGACAAGCGAATATCACTGGGAAGGACCGTCCAATGTTTTCGTAGAATAGAATAGGCTGTCCTGGAACATGAAGAAACATGAAGAAAAGGTAAGTAGAAAAGGGAGTGGGAGGAGGCAGTGAAAGTGAAAGACCTCTTGCTTAAGATACTTTTTAAACTCAACTCCCCAACCCCTGACCCTAAGAATAAATATCCATTAATCCTACAAACCCTTGTTTGAAAATCAATAAACTATTATATAGAAAACAAATCCTACAAACCTTAACTTATTCCTTTTACACAATGTTGTTGTTGTTGTTGTTGTTGTTTGTCAGTTGTGACCACAGAGAATGCCAATTTGTTGAAGTGCTAAAATAGCAGGTTCTAAAAACATGTTTCCCCTGACTTCCAGTTCCAGTGTCAAATGAAAAATGTTGGATTTCTCCTCACTATTTTTCAACTTCTTTCTTGAAAATTGTAACTTGGACAGGAAGTGATATTTAAGCTCCACAGTGGGGAAACAAATAACTAGGGATGTCCCGATACCAATGCCAGCATTGGAATCGGGCCCGATACAGGGCATTTTGACAAGTACTTGTACTTGTCAAAATGCCCCGATGCATAGCGCCGAAGCTTGCGCCGTGTGGGGCTGTCTGTTACAGCCGGATACCTGTGGTGAGTAGTCACTTTGAGGGGATAAGTATTGACCACAATACACTCCCCAAAAATAAGGATTGTGTGTACATCACTGAATACTTGGAAAGGTGCGTCATTTTTTCACTTGGAACGAATTAAAACATCACAGAGACTTTTTGCATTGTTAAAAAACTTTTTTATTGATTTTTTTCATAATTAATCACAGAGACTTGATTTTTTTTCTCATCTAAATTTATTTCACAGAGACACATTACTGAATAGACCTTTATGAAACACTGAATTCATTGTTTATTCAATTTTAACTCTATTACTGCAGTGCACTGGACGTGTGTGCTGTATATGTACTATGGATCATGATTTAACCTATTCATGTTAGCAGGGCAGAATTGTGAGCGCCTCCCACAAGATGAGCACCGAGACGTGATGCAGCGATCCTGCCCAGCGCCGAATACGAGAGGCACCGCATGAGGCAACAGGGATCAGAGTGAAACTGTGAGTGAGGGAAGCTGGGACGGGGCTGGCTGTAAATCTATTGCTATAGTATACTGGACGTGTGTACTGTATATGTAGTACATATATACAGCACACACCTCCACTATACTCCAGCAATAGATTTACAATTCTCCCCTGCTAACATGAATAGGTTAAATCATGATCCATAGTACATAACATGTAGTTGTACTATGGATCATTTAAGTCACCTGTCCCTTTAAAAAAGGATAGGTAATTGGTATCGGCAAGTACATGAGGGGAAGTACTTGTACTTGGTCCTGAAAAAGGGGCATCGGGACATCCCTACAAATAACTATTAAAGATTACTATAGAGTTCTAAAGTCACAGCATACAGTATATTATCCTATTATAACATCAGCATTGTAACAGGAATACTTACTATTGTTGCTTTTGATAATACAATCAACAATTACTTGAAAAAAATCTGTTTTATGTAGAGAGTGCTGCCTTCTGTCTGCATATCACTTCCAATAACTTCTCGGATTTTCTGTGTGCTCAAGATTGCATCACATGAAGCAGTAGGAAAACAGATGCACTCTTTCCCTCTTTGCTTGATGTGATGCAATCTTGATTTCCAAAGACTACATATCCCATAATGCATTTCTTCCAGCAAGCAAAAGATAATGTTACATTGTTCAGGTGTTGGGTTCTAGTTCAGAAGACAGGCTCTGTGAGAGTTGTGACACAAGGAAGTGCATATTCACAGGGCATAGTGAAATTGTGCCAGTGCATTGAGGAAGTACATCATATGGGTATCTTCAATAAGTAAGTTTGCAAACTTCTAGATCGATATGGTTATAGGTAGAGTTGGGATCGATGTACGAGCCGAACGTGAGTTTGACTCAAACTTCTCTAGTTCGTGTGTTCGCCTAACACACGAACTATCAGGGCATCGACAGGCTGTTCGCCCCGCTGAATGCCCCGCAATGCACCATGTGCATTGGAGAGCCCCGATTGGCTAAAGCCTTGCACCTGACCACACCTGAACTGTGAATGCCATGAATAGGCAAAGTCATAATGACTCTACCCAATCATGGCTGCCGGCATCTGTCAAAATGCCATTGTGCGGCGGTTGTTCGTCAAAGGAGATGGGATGGCGCTCCTCTGATTTTTTTTTATATTTCTATTTATTTTGTATTGTTTTATTTTTGAATGTTCTAAAGTTCTAATTTGAACCAAACTCGGTTCTGTTCGGTCCATCACTAGTTATTAGATGTGTGATAGGACTGTGAAAGGTGTGTGAAAATTTGCTATAGAAATGCATATTCATTTTCTGTTTTTTGGGGGATTTTTTGTTTTTTTTATAACCATAGATGTATGTCTGAAAGAAAACACCACAAAATACCCGCTATTACCATTATTAACCAGAAAATACTCCTATGTGCCTCTCTCTGATTTAGGTTCACTTTCTTAATGGGCACTGTTTACAGATGAATGTTCACAATATATTGAGAGTGGTAGTACTTGACCTGATATGGTTGCTAACTTAGCCAGCCATAGATATTAGAACAGTGATAGGCACCATTGGCACCCCAGCTATAGGGAAACTACAAATCCCATTATAACTCTGCCACTGGGAGTCATGACTGTGGCTTTCAATCCCTCAAAACATCATGAGATTTGTTGTTCCACAACAACTGGAGTGCTGAGGTTACCTATCTCTGTATTAGAGTTTGCCTGACCTGTAGACACAATTCAACCGCTCAGGATGCCAATGGAGCCTATTGAAGGAGTCTTCTACATTTTATCTGTTAAGTAAGGTGAGGAAAAAGAAAGAGTGGGAGGAGAAAGGAGAAGTATTTCAGTAGTTTAGTCATTTTCTGTGTAATCCACATGAATATAAATAAACTCTTATACAGCAAAAATATAATTTGTTTCTGTTTCATTGCAAAATAGTTAAAACACCTCCTATAGCATATAAATAAATAAAACTGTTCCTATTCAAATATTATTGCATTAGAAAGTACTGTGTATGCACTTGGGAGAATATATTAACAACAAAACATTGTTAGTAGCAATGAGATCCAGAGCCAGCTAGAGCAACAAACACATTGGGGAAATTAATAAAAACTGGAGCAGATAGAATCTGGAGCAGTTGCCCATGGCAACCAAACAGCTTATCTGTTTCGTTTTCAAAGCTTAATGGAGTACTATGGGGTAAGTGTTTTTCCCCATAGTTCTCTTTAGGTTCACAGGAGGGCATACACTAACCTCCTCCCATGACCCAAAGCTCAGTATATAGCGGGTTATTGCCTGCGATATACTCAGAGCCCTGCAGCTGGGACGGATCCCGACAATACTGTCAAGATCCACCCAGCTGTGTGAGTGACAGCTGGCTCTGCCCATCTAGAGGCAGAGCCAGCTGTGCCCACCCCTTCCCCCATTCATTCCTCCACTCAGCGCTGGGAGGGGGGAATCCCAGAGGGGAGTGGTAACTGACAGTCACTGCTCTCTGCAGGGAGATGATCCGGAAGTGAGCAGATCGGTAGATGTTTCTGCTCACTTCCCGATCGATAGAGCCGACCTGTGACAGCTTCTTTGTCACATGTCGACTCTAACTATGAAGATGAGTGCAAATCACTCATCTCATAGTTCTCCTATAACTGAACAAACTGAAGAGAGAAGCTGATTGGTTGCCATGGGCAACTGCTCCAGATTCTGTCTGCTCCAGTTAGATAGATTGCAATCACTATGTGCACAAACATCCCCACCTGTGCTGCAATCATGACAATTTATCCCTTTTTTGCTCATTTGCGAAAAATACAGTATTTTGTTTGTGTGATATTTGTATACATGAAGCAGCATATAATGACTCCATCATTGATATAGGTGACGTATTATTGATGGATATATATGGATTGAACTGATACAATATTCTACATGTAATTATATGCTAATCCTTGGTCTTTATATTTAAAGTGAAACTAAACTCAGGAGTTAAATCTTAAAAATACATTCAAGTACCTTAACTATTAACAAAAATGTATCTTATTTGTGTATCACTCAGCTGTAGATCCTCAAATCATCTCTGAATTAGTGCTGACACTGTCCTTCCTTCTGAAGGGTGGCTACGTTGTTCCCCATGGTCCCTCTGTGTGTTGTAAAGTCGCCACCATTCCAAGCTCGCTCCCATGATGGACTACAATCTCAATACAAATTAGTAAACTAAACGTGAGATTGTAGTCCATTATGGGAGGAAGCTTGGAGTGGTGGCTACTTTACAACACACACAGGGACCATGAGGAACAAAAGTGGTCACCCTCCAAAAGGAAGGACAGTGTCAACACAAATTCAGAGATGATTTGAGGATCTACAGCTGAGTTATACACAAATAAGATAAAAAAAATTTAATAGTTAAGGTACTTGAACGCATTGTTAAGATTTAACTCTTGTAGATACTTACATCCTGCTTTTTCCTAATGAAGAGGACCCTTGGTTCCTGAAAGTGTTGAGGATTCACTGTCTTCCCATCATTGTTTTGCATATTGATATGGTGTTTTAAAGGAGAACTATGGGGTTAAGGCTTTTCCCCATAGTTCTCCTTAGGGTAACGGGAGGACACAAACTAGCGTCCTCCCGTCACCCTAGGCTCAGTATACCGCGAGCTCTAGCTCGCGGTGTACTGAGACGCCGCAGTATAGCACAAGCTACTGCTCGCGGTATACTGAGATGCCGCAGCGGATCCCGACAATTATGTCTGGATCCGCCCAGCTGCGTGACTGACAGCTGGCTTTGCGTATCTAGAGGCAGAGCCAGCTGTACCCGCCCCCTCCCCGTCCGTTCCGCCAGTCAGCGCTGGCGGATCGGAACTGGGAGGGGGGAATCCAGCCCCTCCCCTGTCACGGCAGAGAGCCGTGACAGGATCAAGAGGTGAGCGAACGCCGGTATGTGTTCGCTCACCTCCCGATCTACTTAGCCGACCTGTGACCGTCTCATTGTCACAGGTCGGCTAGAACTATGAGGTGAGTGAAAAGCACTCGCCTCATAGTTCTCCTTTAAGACCAAATGGATATACCCTATTGATTACTTGGATTGTTATTTATAGTGCATATGCATATGATGGGTGTAGGGTGGAGGTATTGTGGAAATGTTAAATCTAAACAAGAATAGCTTTTTACTTTGATTAATGAATAAATAAAAATCTACACGTTTTAACTGGAATGATTTGACTTGATATTGTCTGTACCTTTATAGCCCCATTTTGTTTATGTTTCTTCATTTTTCTGTGTATCATTACAACTTTTTTTTCTCTTTCTTTTTTTTATCTCTCTTACTCTCTTTCTCCCTCTTAATTCCTTCCTCCCATGCTGTCTTTCTCCTTACTTTTCTATCTCCACACTCTCTAAGGGCCTACTTACTAAGAATGTAGGAATGTAAGTTTATAGGCAAAAAGTGTTGTTGAGTTCTTACTCAACTCTGTCAGCTACATGATATTCACTCGGGCATGAACTTAGTGGGAGCACATGTACGTTAGTACAAGTGATTGTGTTTGAACGTTGTCTAAGTTTGCAATCAATTTAGGAAAAAATACAGTGAGGATAGCTACTTTGGCAGATTTTTCTGTGCAAGGCTTTTTTAGAGTATGAAAGTAAAAACTGGAGTATAACAGAACCATATCTAGAAAGCAATGGAAAAAGTAAAAATAACAAAAAATAAAGTTTGCAAGTAAATTTAAACTAGCTCCTCATATTTTCCCACATTTGACATTAAGGTTCTGTGTGTGTTGTAGTAAAACTTCAATACACAGTAACACATGAAACAAAGGGGTCTATTCACTAAGCTGCCGAAGGATCTAGCCGTAGCTTCGGCTGATCCTTCGGCTAGCTTCGGCCCCAGGACCCCTTCGGTTCAGTAGAACCGAAGGGCTGCTGTACGGGCTATTCACTAAAGCCCGTACAGCTCCCAAAATTGGCCAAGCGGCTCAGTCGAGCCGAAGGCGTATGCCTCGGCTCGACGGAGCCGAGGTGAAAGCCGAAGCTGGCCGACCGGCCGGCCATTGGCCGGCCGATAGCCTGCTTCTGACAGCTGGGCGGAGCCAGCCGTCATCTCACGGCCGGGTTCCGGCCACTTGCAGAGAGATCAGTCCCTGGTTACACACTGAGAACGATTCAGGTGACTGACAGCAGCAGAGGGCAGGTGCAATAGCTAGTTTGCTATTGGCTATTGCAAAGCGAAATAGCCAATAGGAGTCTAGCTATGCATTCCTATGGTGTATTTGTTTTTTATTTTGACGGCAACAGAACCGCCCGGCCAATAGAAAACAGTTGGGCAGAGTTAGCTGTCACTGCTAGCTCTGCCCAATCATTCTCTATTTCATTTTTTCTACTTTTTAAACAGTTTTTCTATTCTGCTCGGTACCACAGAGGGACCGAGCAGAATAGCCGAGCCAAATGCCGCTCGGCAGCATTCGGCTATTCACTCACTGCTGTTCGGCATCTATGAGAAAAGACCGAACAGCAGCGAGTAGCCTGCCGGAGGTTCGGCTCAGCCGGTCCAGATGTTGGATCGGTTGAGTCGAACTCCTTCTGCACTTCGGGTCGGCCGAACATGTCGAGCATGTTCGGCCGACGTGAAGCCACACACAGCCCCCCGATGTACGGCTGATTTCAGCCGATATACGGCTAAAATCAGCCGTACAAGCCTGAAGTGAATAGCTGAACAGCATTCGTCTCACTTCACTTCGGGTCGGTTATTCACTCGGCTTCCGTCGGCAGCTTAGTGAATAGACCCCTAAGTGTAGTGCATTGCACTACCATTCCTTTTTATTGGCACCCCAATGCACTACCCCTGCACTGCAAAGGTTAACTGCTAATTTTTGTCTAGATTCACAAAGAAAAAGTTATACTCACCTGAACTTGTGGAGCTGGCTTGTTCTTAGACCGGTCCTTCCAGCCTCTATTCCCTTCCACTATGCATTCTAAGGTCCTGTAAATCATCATGTTCTATACACAGTGTATAGACATGAGGATGCTGAGGAACATTCCAATGCTGCAGTGAAGGAGGAGACAGGCTGGAGGGAGCACTATGACAGCTGGCTTGCTCAGAGCTTCGGGTGAGTATAACTTTGTTATTTTTGAACCTAGACAAAAATGAGCACTTAAACCTTGCAGTGCAGGGTTAGCCTCACTGCAAGGGTTCATAAAAATGTAAAGCCCATCTGCAAGCAAACCAAAAAAACTACCCCCATGTTGCAAGGGTTAAGTAATCATTTATGCCAATAGTAGCTAAGTAAAGCACTTTTACTTACCTGATCCTTATTACCCTGGTGGTTGGCACTCACCTCTGGTGTTCTCACGTCTAATGCACGTTTAAGAAACCTGCATTAGATGTTATGACATTAGTGGTCCTTAAACTGATGGGAAAACAAGGCTGTGGGGACCTGTCTCACAGTCCAGAGGGAGCTGGGGATCAGGTAAGTAAAATATATTTCCCTGTCCTCTGGACATAAGCAAGCACTTAACAGGGTAGCCTCACAGCAAGGGGAGATTTTTGGTTTGCCCAGAGATGGGCTTTAAGCATTGTTAATTTGAGTAAAACCAATGTTAAAAAGAGACTTGTCAAAAACCTAAGAAATCCAAACTGAGCATATAAGATTATGCTTTGCAGAGATCACCATTACTGAAAACTGCAGGTCAAAATGTTTGGCAGATCATGAGATGCAAGTAAGTATGCAAATCTGGATGTATCCTGTAAAAAGAACACAACTTCAGCTTATTTACCAATCATATTGAACATTCACTTTGGTAAATGAACAGTCCCTGTTCCTTTTTAGTAATTAAAACCTATAAACTTGCACTATGAGAATGAGCAGTAAAATAACCACTGGTGTAGCAGTAAACAGCATATGCAATGTGCACACATATATAATAAAAAAACATTTTAGGCACAAGTTTATTTTTGTTTTATTTTAACATTAAAGAGGAACCCATATCTTCAAAATAATAACAAAGGCACCTTTAGAATTGTATAGTAATGAAAATCTACAAACATACATGAATAGATAATTGCTTGTTATAATAAGATAGATAACAGCTTTTTATTTTTTGCATATGTAGCCCCCATTACGTTTTGTGAGGTGGCTACTAGAAATGTAGTGATTGCCAGAGCTGTAGTCAGACTGGCTGAATTATAGTTGGCATTTATCTGGTTAATTCCAAGTGTCTGGCTTTGATTGTACCTGCCTGAGTGGAGTGTGACTCTGCTGCAGTGTGGGACAGCCAATGAGGGTCAATGTGAGTGTGTGTGCCATTCACCAGCCAATCACTGGGTCTCTCTCAATCAGTTTTGCATAGTGGGACAGTGCTTAGATACTCGCGGGAATTGCCATCTGCTCAGTCGTGTGCCAGTCATAGATTAGTCCAGGTTGGGGTGTTGTCCAGCCTCCCCCAGGTTACTAGACCTCCCTTTACTTCCTGGAACTCTGGCACATGTGACTAGAACATGTAACAAAGACGAGAGGCCACCACCTAAAGTTGTTGGAGAAAAAATTTCAGCACAATGGGCGAAGAGGGTTCTTTACAGTAAGAGCGGTTAAGGTCTGGAACTCACTGCCATCGGCAGTGATTTCAGCCAAGAGTGTAGATTTGTTCAAGAAACGTTTGGACAATTTCTTGAGAGACCATGCACATCATCTCAGAGCAGGAAAATGCCTTTCCCTGAGATCTCATGAGATTACAGATGAGATTTTGCCAGAAATGCTCTGCTGATGTCACCTTCCCAGGATGCAATGCTTGGGCACAATTACAAAATGTGTGCCAAAGTGGACTAGGAAGCAGAAAAAAAAGGAATTGTAGGTAAAATAAAAATATGTTTGTTTAGCTAATGAATGTAAGATGATTTCATATAAACATGCAGAGTCAAAGGGGGTAAAGATCCACTTTAAAGCTGACAAATTAATGTAGTTCTATATAATACATTTATGAATGGTTGTATGCATTTATGGATCACTATACTTCTTTTTTAAAGCAACTAGTATGAGTATCTGAATTTGACTTTGACTATCAACTTCTTGCATCCCCCTGTTCAGACTGAGAGTCTGCAAGTCAATTAGATGTGATGCATGTGAATGTGTTAACAAGGAACATGCTGATAGTAGGAGAAAGCAGAGTGAGAAAATAAATAACCTCATCAGTCTGCCAAAGCTCTTTCACTGCCTAGTCATCAGGCTGGGGGTAGAGAAAGGACACAATTGTATTCTTTAACTGTATTTGGTGTCACCCACCTGGTTGTGCAATCTTTCAAAACTGAATAAATCTCAGGATGGATGAGCAGAAATATAAATGCTTTGGTAGGTAAAACAGCTTCTTTCTCTGTATTCTATCTGTTTATGTAGCTGTTTAGCTGTACACACTGGTAACATTATTTGCTGATCTCTTTTACAAGTATATCTAAAACATTTTTTTTAAAGTATCTGCATTCTTTTAAAACAGACTTTGGACCAAAAAGTTAGAGACCTGTGAATATGATCAATGTTTTCTGATGCCAGGTAGGTTGATCTGTGCTGCAGGACCAATTATATTACTGGAAAAATAAATAAGTAGAATTGTCTCCTACATGGTTGGGTGAAACCAAAAGCACAAGAGCGCAGCTGACAACAAATCTCAAACCTTAGTGTTAAAAGGAGTGTGAATATAAGAAATGCCTAAATCTGGTATCATTTTACTAGACCTCACTGGTATTAATAGCCCTGTCTACACAGACAGGAGGTGAAAATGTCTTCTCTATTGTGTGCAAATCAAGTGCATTCTGTGTAATGTCAGACACGTCTTATTCCTGCATTCAGCCTTGGGTATAGGCTGACTAAATGCAGGTTACTCGCCCCATCTACTCAATGTGTTCTTTCAGTAGCTGGTTTTCATAAAGAGTTGAAGATGAGTCCTTGCTCAGTAAGGCTACATGCACACGGCCATTAAAAAATGGCAATTTATTCATCAATACAGAATTATTGAATTATTTTATTTTTTTACGGATGAAAACGCAGGTTTATTGTTTTCAATGGGTACATGTACATGGGTGTGTAAATGTGCTGCGTTTAGATCTGTAAAAAAAAATTTAACAAATCTGCATCTCAGTATAAGAACTGTAGGCATGTAAATGTGTCTGCATGTAAATTAAGTCAAAAATATATAACAACTTTGCAAATGTTTCATACCAATAAAGCAGGGTGCAGCATACATGTCTACATGCATCAAAATGTATGCATTTGACTGATCATTTATGAAGGAACTTTTTGGCCAGGAAAAAATATGTTTATGATCCGTACAATTCTTATGGTCGTGTGTATGTCACTTTACAGTCTAGGCACTTCTAAGGCCACATGCACTTAGCTGTAAAAAAAACTGCATTGTACGCCATTTTTTTGTTTACAAATTAGAACACAGGTGTATTGTGTTCAATGGGAACATGCACACAGGTGCGTACGCATGCACTGCATTGAGGTCCATAACTCTGCCTCTAAGTACATAAACTTGACACACATACACATATAAACGCATGCATATGCACATAAAAGAAGTCCACACAAAAGAAATTACATGAAAACAGAGCAGGAGGAATGGAACAAGAATGTCATGCATATATATGTGTACACATCTGAACACAAGCATTTTACTGATCATTTACCATGGAACTTATTGGCCAGAGAAAAACATGTGTATGTCACTGGTAAATTACTTACAGCCGTGTGCATGTGGCCTTTTATAGCAAGCTAGGCATTTCTAAATATGACAAAAGTTGACTTCTGCTTCTAACTGTACGTAAGAATAAACACATTCCATCCCACAATATAACAGTGAAAGGTATACAGTAGAAGGAGTGAACAGGATTGAAGATTTACCTTTTGTAAACAAAACTTCTATAATATAAGAGTAACATTGTACTTCTCGTTGTCCCTATATCAGTGTCATACTGTCCCCTGATTACTTATTTAGCATTCTTGCCTGCCTACTAAACTGATGGAAAACATGACCATGTATTTCTGCTTATAGAACCTGTTTTCAGATTAATAAGGCCACATGCACAGGGCCATGAAAACAAATTGCAATGCATAGTGCTTTTTGTTTACTGATCGGAACACACGTGAATTGTTTTCAATGGGGACATGCACACACAGGATGAACGCAGCGTTCAGATCTATGACGCAAGTCAACAAATCTGCATCTATGCATATTTTGCATGTATACATGTGTGAATGCATGTGTATGCATGTTAATGAAGTCCAAAATAATAAAACATTGAGAACAAAGCAGGAGGAATGGAATAAGAATTGTATACATCTAAACACAAGCAGTTTCCTGATCATTACTCTGGAACTTTTTCGCCAGAACAAAACATGCATACATGATCAGTACATTTTTTTACTGCCATGTGCATGAAGCCTAAAATTGCAATAGCCATTTGTAAAGGTATATATATATA
>NW_017307751.1:66441-67929 GCF_000935625.1 Nanorana parkeri
TATATATATATATATATATATTGTTCTACAGGATTTATATAGTGCCAACAGTTTGGGCAACTCTTTTCAACATACAGGAAGACAGTACAGTTACAATACAATTCAAGACAAGATGGTTAGGAGGGCCTTGCTCATGAGAGCTTACAATCTAAAAGGGAGGGGTGGGTGATACAAACAATGGTTACGTAACAGAGTAGCATTTAACTTGCACTTTGTCCCTATATTACATACTATGTAATATATTACATTATACATTATGTCACACAGTGCCCTTATTTTAACATTCTTGCCTAATTGCTATACTGATGGAAAACATGGCCATGGCTTTCTGCTTATATTACCTGTTTGCAGAATAATACTCCTACCAGTCTGTAGAAATGTACACCAATTGTGCTCCATCTTACCAGCAAGTCCTTAAACACAATTCCAGTAACTTAGCAGGAAAAGAAGAGACAAATGAAAGTCAGATGATAAAAGAAAGGGCACACAAATGTTCCATGTTGTCTTTATTCAGTGCTGATGCTGCCTTATCTGTAATATTTTCTAATTAGGCGCACAGAGTGGCTGTCCACCCTTAAAGCAGAGCTGCTATTGCCAGGCTCGGACCCTGTGCTCCTTGAAGGAAGGGGTTTGTCTCCAGAGGGGATATTTTCAACAGGTGCAATGTAGTGTCAAACGTGCTGAAAGGGGACTCAATGGAAGCAGCTGCATTCGTGTTTTTCTTTTAACTTCCCTCCATTGAGTAACAAAAAGAAAAAAAAGAAACGTTCATTGATAATCTCGAATATATTTGACAGCAATAGGGATATAACACGTAAGCATGAAGTTTTCCTTCCCCTGATTTTCAATGAACCTTTTCCTGGCCGTATGCTTTCATAGGTAAAATGTCTAAACAGCCCGATGTGGATACATGATAACTCCATACTGGATTGTGCTTGCCAAGAGTCTCAGGGTCGGGGACATCTGACACCAAATCGTTTAAAGATCAATTTCTGACTGGGCACTTTTTTTCACTGCATCTCCTGAAAAGAAGAAAATCATAAGTCAGGTCTTTTGTCCATCTACGTGTCAGATGATTGTAGACCTACTTACAGATAATTAGGAAATGTCAGCTGCTTAATAGTCTAGAGGAAGTCCATGGCACAATGCACAATGTCACACTTTTCTTTTAGAATGACTGAGGTGACAGCAGATGCTTTTATTCCCAACACTTTACTATTATCAGCCATCCATGTGTACAAATGTAACAGTTCATTGATTGCGTGTGTGTGTGTGTGTGTGTGTGTGTGTGTGTGTGTCTGTGTCTGTGTCTGTGTCTGTGTGTGTACATACATAGGTAACATTTAATTTATGGCATTTAAAAAAGAGAGAGTGTGTGTGTGTGTGTGTGTGTGTGTGTGTGTGTGTATGTACATACATATGTAACATTGCATTTAGGTCATTGAAATTAGAGTATGTCTGTGTGTGTGTGTGTGTGTGTGTGTGTGT
>NW_017307751.1:68041-70541 GCF_000935625.1 Nanorana parkeri
TATATATATTGGATGTGATTTCATTATGTGGGATTGCCTTTGCCTGCTAATAAAGTCTATCTAGGCGACCTTTATTTCCTCTCATTTATTGCACAATTCTGTGCTCATATTGTACTACACATCACTGTTAAATCAGTTTTGTATTTAACAAAAAGCAAAATGCAAGAACCATAGGTTGATATATAAATTAGATGTATATTTATGTATGTAATTTGTTCACAGACAAAAAAAAAGTTGTGCACATGTTTATGCATCTGTTAAAAACGGTACGATCTAGTGTGTGTTTAGGTATGGCATGATGGATTTCTAGCTGTCTCCACACGAAGGAGCTGCTGCTTAACGTTAATGTTGAAATGACTGAGCTAAATGCGGAGAAATGGAGGTGCCTGTAATTAGATCTGGAACCTGAGCTCAATCCATTGCTTAGAGCGCCCTCTTCCACACTGACTGTACATACAACCGAATCATCTCCACCACTGCTACATCTTCTCTGCAGCTTCTAAACGCTGGATTGATCGCCCATCTACGTTCTTTAATTGTTTATAATTGAAAGTATTTTTTTTTTAATGGGACACCTCATTTTAATGTGCACATAGTTAAGGCAGGCCAGTCATATTGATGGCGATTGATGGAAGAGCCAGGTTCTGATATCTAGATGGGGATCAGGGAATCACACCGATTAAATCAGAGGAATTTTCGCTGATGAAAACAGAGCAGGAGCTCAATATTGTTAACAGGCATTTAAAGGAAAGCTTCTTAGTATCTGTGGACTTAGGTTGTTCATATATCAAACAGGAGAACTAATGCTGCACAGATGGAGCAGGCACATCTGCAAGTGATTGATACACTATAGTAAAAGTACGTGCAGTCATAAGTAATGCTAGTAAAACAAGTCTGCCTCAATGACATCGCTTTTCCAATTTGTATATTAACTAAATTATAACAGTTGTCATTTGTACGATAAATGACTGTATGTATGAATATATCCTTTCGTGTTCAACCTCATAAAGTGGACCGATCTCTATAAGTTTATTAATCTTTTGAGTCATATTATTTAAGACAAGTGGAATACTTCTAGCTGAGCATCCAATTCCATTGTATTTACAGTTAACCTAACCTGCAATCGCTTAGGAAGAGCTACAAGAATAGAATACAGTCGCTAAAATTGTATTCAATTAGAAATCCGAAACTAAAAGTTTAGTAATTACTATTGTCGTGAAATGAGGACACCTACAATACCACAAATCTACACTAAGTAATAACAACTTAACAGCAGACACCTAACTTCCCAAACAAGTTGTATGTTCCCAAATAATTATCTCTCATTATTTAAAGAAATCTAAAAATAGCAACCAGTTAGAAAAAGAATTCACATACATTAATACAAGTCCCCAAAATCTCCTAATAAGCTGCTTTCTTTTTTTTTTTTACTAGAAAGAAATATCGGGCATAGTAACTACTTATTTCTCCAAAGACATGCAAAAATCTGTACTATTTATTCATAAACTAAAGGCGTTTTCCCTGCCAATAAAGTACAAGTCACTTCAAAGAAACACAACTCTTTCGCGAGATACTTTCCAACCCAGATTCGGTTTTTAAATGCATTTGCATTAATTCAGAAATAAGTCGTAATATTCACATGGTGACCTATTTTTATGAGACTCCTCGATCACAGCTCTTTAAACTTGGCATGCAAAACTCTGCACACATCAAACTTCTACTATTTCGGGATCTGTTATTAAAATACACATTAAATCTATAGATGAATATCACTACAATGTAAACAAAAGATAGTTTAACGGGATTAAAAGTTGTAACAAAGTACTCACACAGTGTAAAAACATTTACAAGTGTCTCCTTGGCTTCCTATGGAGTAATAATGACTAAATCGAATAACCGGAGTGATTCCAAGCTTCCCAAAGTATACAATTTCTGCTCTGTCAATTCAGCCTTATTGTATATGTAGAAAAAAAAAGGAATGTGTAATTTCAGTACCGTCCCTCACAGTAAATTTAACGGAGTCTCTATGCTAATTCCCTCCAATTGATTTAGCTGTCTCAATCAAGTGTCTGAAGCTTTGAGGCACAGAGAAATATATGATTAAAACTCTGAGACAAAGAGGAATGTTTTATTCAGATGCTATGGACTCGTATCGATTCTTCCGTACAGGCACTTACATGGAAATGTGTACAGTGCAGGGAAAGCGCAATTTTGTCATAAACATTTTGATATTATTTTATTTTATTTTTTTAAAACACTAATGCAAATTAGACGGGTTACTGCAGATGGTCATCCTTGTGGCAATGTATATTAAGATTACCATTTCATCCGGATACTGTCCTGACAAATTGGGTACTCTTGATGGAGAATGGCTGGTAGTCCGACTGCACTTGTTTTATTTTTGGAAGAGTGCGCCTCCTACGGGTCACATCAGAGATCTATCGCTGGAAACAAAATCCCAATGGTTGTCTAATATCTGACTAAATATCTATATAGATAG
>NW_017307751.1:71903-72377 GCF_000935625.1 Nanorana parkeri
GGGCCTCAGCGCTGGCCGCCCCTAGAAGCGACGAACTGGCCAGGTCTTCGTCCGGCTCTGCCTTTAGTCCTTACCCGGGATCAGCTGCCTTCAGCGCCCAGACGGCCACTGGCTTCAGCAGCCCTCTGCCATACTCTAGTGACCCAGCTGGATTCCCCTCTTACGTGGTAAGAGCTAACTCATGTCTCTGTAGACTTTACCTCCATGTCCATCTCTCTCCACTCCAACTGCTTGCTGTCTCACAACTTTTTTTATTATAAGTTACCAACCGGAATATTAGTTTGTATTCTCATCCCAACTCTTAGCAGAAGTTCTAGATCCACCCCGCCCCCCCTGTATCTTCAACCATTGCTTACATTTTACTTTCACAAGTGTTAAAAAAAATATGTTGATATCTATATCTATCTCTCTATATAAATATGTTTATACATATGTATATAAATATATATACACAGTATATGTATACAATATATA
>NW_017307751.1:73089-73680 GCF_000935625.1 Nanorana parkeri
CTCCACATTAATACATTACTTAAATCAGATCCCTTGTTCTAATCATTTCTCTAGAAATTCTGCTGAAACGTAGCTCTGCATTCTTTTCTGTTGTGCTAAATATATTTGACGCCGCTTAGTGTGTATTATGTAGTTACCGTGTCATTCATCACTTAGCTTGATGATGGATCACTCCTATTTTAATCACACTGCTGCTTAGCACGACGCGATAATATTATATTAAGACCTCATTAATATTTATCTTATTTTATACTATATTGCGTTTTATTATAATACATCCCAGAAATAAGTACCTGGCACACGGACAGTTTTTTTTATTTTGCGGTTCCCCTGAATCTTGTGTCATTTATTTGTTGCTTTGTTTACTGTGTTGTGCTGTCTGAATAAATGCAGGTTTCCTTTTCAAAGGCTGCTGATACTTTAATACGCTTATTGTGTTAGTGGAAAACCTCCCTGCGAGCAAAGAGCAGGATGTCTTGTATTTTATTTGTGTGTCACATTGCAGCGGGTGTAAAAAAAAAAAAGGAATAGTTTTTTTTAATTCATTAAAGTGATCACAGCAGAAAATAGTTATCCTGGGTGTGTAATACT
>NW_017307751.1:73881-76898 GCF_000935625.1 Nanorana parkeri
TAAGTTTGCTTTTTTTTGTGGGGGGGGGGGGTCTTTAACTCGCCTACATTATTCACAGTTAAATAAAGGCAATTTGAACGTTAAAGGGCGAATTAAAATGCTAATTGCATGCCACTTGAACAATCCGAAGTCATGCATATCTTCTGATTTGCAAATTGGATTTACAATGCATTAGATCAGTGAATTGTTGGGAGCTGCTATTGTTACAGGGAGCAGCTTGGAATAACCAAACTTTTGAAGTTCGAATGTATCTAAAGTATTTAAGGGCTACCTGTGGATTCTTTTAAAAATACAATCAAATCCACATCTGTGTAATTTTCCCAGCCATTTATTTAATGATCTTTTTCGTTTTTCCAATCCACACAGATACAAGCGCTCTCCTGATGACGGCTGAGGTGTTTAAATTTAACATAATGGCTTCTGGCAGCTGCGATGTAGTTAAGATTCAGCAAGGGAATAGGGTTAATCAAAATACAATTTTAGTTAAAAATATTGGATTTAAATAATTTATGTCTTCGCTGATATTTTCACACCCTTTTAGAATTTCGATGTTGTGTAAAAGCAGAAAAGATGTCTAGGAAATGTACTGACTGCTTTAGGGTATGTCACCATGATCTAAAATTATTATTTTTTGTTTGTCTCTGTGTGTCTAGGGTTCTCCGTACGATGCACATACCACCGGTATGACAGGGGCAATCAGCTATCATCCTTATGGCAGCCCGGCTTATCCCTACCAATTAAATGACCCTGCTTATAGGAAAAATGCTACTAGAGACGCTACAGCCACATTGAAGGCCTGGCTGAACGAGCACAGAAAAAACCCTTACCCCACCAAGGGCGAGAAGATCATGCTGGCCATCATCACCAAGATGACCCTCACCCAGGTCTCCACGTGGTTTGCCAATGCCAGGAGGAGGCTGAAAAAGGAGAACAAGATGACCTGGGCACCTCGCAATAAAAGCGAGGACGAGGATGACGATGACGGAGATGGAGAACGAGGCAAGGAAGAACATCCAGATAAGATCCAGGATAACAATGAGACCTCAGCAGAGGATGAAGGTAAGTCCTATTATTCTTCTCTGTAGACTGCAACAGGCCCGGCTGCTCTTTACCAGCTCATTGAGTGGGGACAATGTGAACACTGGGATTGCCTGGCCTTTGTTTAATAATATCTTATAATAATATCTTTGTTTAATAATAGCCCTCATTTTTATAACCTTTGGGTATTTTGGTGGTAGTTTAAGGCAATGTATCAAACCACCTAATGGCCGTCATGAAATAGCACCATAGCAGTATGGGCATTAAAAGTCCGCATTTATTAATTTTCCCCTTGTCATTTTTGTGTCAGATTCTTGTATGGAGCCCGATATCTAGAGAATCGTCAGATACAACACTGTGTTTTAGGCCACAGATAACCTTCATTATATTTATTTTCTCCAGGTATTAGTTTGCACGTCGACTCCCTGACTGACCACTCGTGTTCGGCCGAGTCTGATGGAGAAAAGTTACCCTCCAGAGCTGGAGACCATCTTTGTGAATCAGGCACTGAATCCAAGGACAAGTATGAGGATGAAGAGGATGAGGAAGACTTAGATGAAGAAAACAGGAGTCTCCAACCCAAAAGTGTGACCTCATCACCCCTCACCGGCATAGAGGCACCGATACTTAACCATCAGCATGAGGGGAGCCCCAGATCCTCAAACAAAGCCACTCTGGACAATAGGATTTCCCCCACTTCTCAGACACAGGCCAGCAAACCTAAACTTTGGTCCCTGGCTGAAATAGCCACGTCAGACGTTAAGCATCAGAATATGGGGCAGAGCTGCCAGCCGTCTGCTGTGTCCTCTGCCACATCTTCATCAGTATCCCACAGCTCTGCCTACCCTTCATCTTCAATCCTGGGAAGGCACATATACTACACTTCTCCTTTTTATAGCAACTATACGAACTATGGGAATTTCAATGCTCTTCAAAGCCAAGGAATCCTGAGATATAACTCAGCCACCATGACTACCAGTGAGGGACTAAACCAAACTGTTTTAAGCAGCAACTCTCTACACAAACACACAAGCAATGACTGTATAAAAACTGCCAGCAGCCAGATAGATCAGCACTACAGGTCAGCGAGCTATGACTCTAAAAAAGGTGGGTATGCTACTCCCCAGGACACTATGTTCCTTCCTTGATAAATAACTAGAACCTATTTCATGTGTATTTTTTTTAATCAGTTCTAATAGTGTTAGCTCCTCCTGCTGTGTGTCTGAGTTAAGCAAACACTCAAATGATTGTCTATAAAAGTGACTATGCACAAGCTTTGCTCTGTGAAAACCTAAATACAGGAATGCACAACTATACTGAAAGTAGTCATGTCTGCAATAGTTGAATGCACCATTTCCCCAACGGCATTTGGCCTGCTGTCACGCTGTGTTTGTGGTTCTAAATTAGAGTATTTATGTTAATTGAAACCATAGCATTTAATGTAGCTCCTAAACCTCTTGGCTGCGAAGTGAGTCCATCGGAGAATTGGTACCTATAATCTAGTTAGCTGGCTGTGTCCTGTGACTAACTGACAGTTATATTTTGACAGATCCCACTGAAGTCTGCACAGTAGGAGTGCAGCCATACCTATAGATGTGCAATCAGACAGCAATGGAAGTAAGTAAAAACAGTCTCTGTTGCTCTGATCATTTGGGACTGACTCCAAGACCTATTGTAGCGATAACAACTGCCTGCACCGTCAATTGCTTCCTTTATTACATGTTTAGTTATAGCCTAAATAATTTTATGTCATATTAGAGCTCAAATTGTAAATAAGGCCTTATGTCTGCGGCCCATTAAATAAGGCAGTTTTGAGAAATGATTTATTAATGACTGAAATGCACTGTGCGCCCTGTAATTATGGGGTCATTTAATTCTTTATTGTGTTATCTACATTAATTCACCAGTCTCCAACCATCCCCCTCTGCGTCTATATATATATATCTATATAGATATCTATTCATATAGATCTATATATA